>NW_021319957.1:705316-760118 GCF_001605985.2 Dendrobium catenatum | reverse complement strand
TTTTCATTATATAAGAGATCATATCAAAGATAAAGAAGTTCAAGTGGAGTATGTGAAATCTGAAGATCAAATTGCAGATATTTTCACAAAGCCATTAGCTGCAGAACAGTTCATAAAATTAAAAATACTTCTTGGAGTGGTTGATAAAAATTTTGGTTTAAGGAGGAGTGTTGGAAATATAAACCAAAATTAATGACCAAGTTGTTGGAAATATAAACCAAAATTAATGTTTAAGTTTTTTTTGTTTCTAGTAAATTGTATGGAAGCAAAATCTAGAAAATGCAATAACTCTTGGTGGTTGGTTGTTGAGTCTTTATTATAGAAATCTCTAGAATATGTTTCTAGAAATGTCTTTGTACTAGTATAAATATGCATTGAGTCTTGTCATATGGATGTAAGAGAGAAAATTTTATAATAGAAATTCCTCTTGTTTTTATCCTCTTCCACTCTTCCATATAATTTCTCTCTAACAATCTGACTCACTAATTAAGTGCTCAAAGGGCTACAGGCTAAAGATAAAATAAACCAAAAGAGTACAAGATTCATATCAATTACAATAAAAAATCAAGAAAGCAAAGGTTGACAAAGCCAAACCCAAAAAAAATTATTAGTTCAAGATAGAATCCACAACTATGTTCCAAGATTCAACAAGAGAGGCAAAACTGAAAAAGGCCACAGAAATCACAAGCACAACATAATAGCCAAAAAAGAGCACCCATAAAATACTCATCCATAACACAATGAAAGGCAAATCAGACAACAAAGAGTTTCACAACCAACAGAAGAGCATTAAACCAACACAATACCATATGAGTAAAAAAACAACATAGCTAACAGTCAAGTACCAAGTAGCAATAAAAAATTTAACATAAACATATACATGAAATAACAAAAAGACCAAAACCAATTCATCAGAAAAAGAACAATAAAAAAGTGGATGCTCCAACCTAACCCAACCAAATGACAATAGCAACACATCAGATAAAACAATGTCAGATAATTTAAATACAAGAGAATATCTCAATAAGGAAAAAAAAGAGAGGAAAAACTAGGGCTCATATAGGTCTAGTATCACAAAAAGTTAATATTTGAGAACATACAAAGATACCAAGCTAGTCCAAGTTATAAAGGCAATAAACTAAGCTTGAATTGATTAATAAGACCTCCCAATATAAACGGAGACAAAAACACAATAACAGTCCCTAGGAAGATGTAAAGAAAGTTGATAAACTCCACTAATCTACCAAAAATAAAACAGGTAACTACCCATCAATTTTAACCTAGCAGAAGCTCCATGACCATCAGCCAACATGCTTCAAAACTAGAAGAGAATAGCAAAAAGTCTGGTGGCACCAATGACTTTCCCAAACATTAGAAAAGGAATTCAATCATAGCCCAAAAATCTTTATAGAAAACCAATTAAAAGATACATGAATACAATTAGAGATTCACTAAGAGAGAAACTAGAAACCGAAACAATAGGATAAAAAGAAGTTGAACCAAAGAAGGGTAAAACAATAAGTTCTTAAATTTGGGATCCCCAACATATCAAGCTTGATTATGCCTTTGGGATTACCCAAACTTGAGTCTTTATTGAAATAAACCATATTAGAAATCTTAGAGCCTTTTTTAGTCAAACAATCCGCACAGACCTTACCTTCCCTCCAAACGGAAAGGTCACTAGTATCATGAAATGAAAAAAAAAAAAATAAACTCATTTACTTTAAATTAATGATCCTTTATTTTCAACTTTGAATGGTTTTAATGTGTTATGGGGCGAAACCACTCTTTATTTTGAGAGCGTGCTAAATAGGATTCTGAAATGCATAATCTTATGTATAAAATATAAAAGAATTATTTTTAGTATTTGGGCAACTATATTTATTGAAGATCAAAAAATAGTTAAAATATTTATTTTTCTAAGAGAAAAAAAATTTTGGGGTGAACAATTATCCCCCTTCATCTCCTTTTTGTTTCACCCTTGAAAACTAGAGTATTGATGATCTTACTCACTTAACAATGATCCCAACTTCTGAGAGTAAAACAAAGAGCAATATGACTAGGATAAAGGAGAGAATAGATATAAATAAGAAAGAATAAATGCATATTTACCTAAATTAAATGTTCTCATTATAGAACAATATATGTAGGTTAGCTTTAACTTATCACTTAATTGAAAAACATGATAGAAGAACCAACGCTTTGGTAAAGATATCTTCCACTTTTTCTAATCTAGTAGCAAAACTATCAATCTTTTTGTAAACATCAATATCCTATATGAAATAACAACTATCCTTGATGAGCTTGATCCTTGTCATTAAACACATGATTATTAACAATATAAATGGTAGCATGGTTATCACAATGTAGAATTGTATGCTCAATTACTTGAAAATCAAATTCTACTGGCATTGTTTGGCCAACATCAATTTACATCCAAAATGAATCATGACATCTTATGTAGTTTTGATAATTGATATAGCTACAATAATTTACTTCTTACTCTTCAAGGTGACTAATGTATTGCCAAAAAAAAAAAAAAAAAAATACAATACCTTAAAGATGATTTTTTGTCAACAACTAATATAGCATAGTCGTCATAAATCAATACAAGAAGATAGACTATTTTTGACAAAAAGTCATTATTTATTTTGAAATTATCAATCGATAAGACCATTACTGATGTTTTTTTATAACAGCATGCAATCTTTAGTAAAACCCTTATTGGAAAATTGATTATATAAGTAATTCATCAAGATTGTGATGGATAAATTACTAATGGATATTCACTTATTAATTTATTGATGGATTATCCTTGAGTACATCTTAACATATTTATCCATAGATATTTCATTAGTATTTACCAATGGAAAATTTGTCATTAGTATGACTAATGATAATTCCATAAGTTATTTAATATATTACTGGCAAAATACTAATGAGTTTTTTTCTATAAGTGTACTATATATAGGCTTTGTGACAAAAATCCATCGATAATCTGTTAGTAATTCGTCAAATATGTAGAGAGAGAGAGAGAGAGAGAGAGAGTAGGCGAGATAATTACATGTTATTACAATGCTATGAGAAAGCATTAAACAATCTAGTTCCAGATGTAATGATAACCCTTATCACTTAGGCATACAAAAACTTGGTATATGAATCATCATACATATATGTAAAAGAAGATCGAATTGCTTATATAAAGTATGATGATAAGGATCTTCATCTCATGGTAAGTGTGATCTTGACAAAGTGGAGATCAATATAAAGTTAACTTCATAACATTAATAAGTGGTCATATAGCCATTCAATTTTCACACACATGTAAATCAAGTAGTTCTCTCCCCCTATTGTTTCTCCCATTTTTGAAGTGTTAGCTAGCCTTTGCCTAGTTGAGTTATTTTGTTTTCCTTAACATGTGAACCATTTATGCCCCTTCGGTCACTTGCATCATTTTTTATAAGATATTTTTCCTTCTTCTCCTTTTCTTTGCTAACATCCTCCCAAGTTAACCCATGCATGACAACACCTATGGTGGTGGTTTGCTCACATCATTGTAGCATTTTGGGATTCCTTCAGCCATGGATTACTTCTATCTGTTGTTTGGCCTTCCTCCTAAACCAACATGATTTCTTCCTCTGTTATTGGGATTTCTTTCAATTGCCCATCCTGTGGCATCTCATTACCATATATTTTTGGATCCTCAAATATTGCTAAGCTTTTTTTCTTGCATTGTTAGTTATGGACTACCTGTAATTTTGCCTCTTGTATTGTTGCTATCTAAAACTGAATATATGGAGTGTAATTTTATTGGAAATAGACCTAATAAGAGTACACATTTTAGATATCTTGGATCTATTATTCAGAGTGATGGAGAAATTGATGGGGATATTATCAGTAGAATTCAAGTTGGTGGTTGAAGTGGAGGAATGCATCAGGCTTATTGTGCGATAGAAAAGTTCCCCTCAAACTTAAGGGAAAATTCTATAAGAGGGTGTGAGACCTGCAATGCTTTATGGTACCGAATTTTGGCCATTAAAAGAGAAGCATAATACTAAGTTAAGTGTTGCAGAGATGAGGATGCTTAAATGGATGAGTGGCTTGGCACTTAGAGATAGGATACGAAATGAGCATATACGTGAAAAGGTTGGAATAGCTTTAGTGGAAGATAAGATTAGAGAGAGTCACCTTATATGGTTTGGTCACATTAAACGGAGGCCTTCCGATGACCCGGTTAGGAAAGTTGAGGTATTAGATTTGGCTTATGTTAAGAAAGGTAGAGGTAGACCTAAAAAGACTTGGTTAGAAAATATTAGAATTGATCTTTCTTTATTAGATTTAGATGATAATTTGACTTTTAACCATACACAATTGCGAAAAAGGATTCATGTAGCCGACCCCACGTAGTGGGACAAAGGCTTGATGTTGTTGTTTTTTTTTTGGTTAAACCCTCGGAGGGGCCTACGCATTGATATCAAAATGATCGGTTACAGAGTCCTTAAAAGGATCCTCCAGATCGTTGATGTTGTTGTTGTTGTTGTATTGTTGCTATCTAATAAGGTGGTCAAAAGTTTGGTTACACTATTCCACCTTGTTCTAATTAGAAAATGTTTTTGGAACATTGCTAAGCTTTTTTGCTTACATTATTAGCTATGGACTATCATTGTTTCCATTAATAATTTTGGAAGCCTCATTGATCCATAGTTGTATGAAAATATCCTTTCTAAATCCAAAATAAATCTTATTGAAACTTGACCAATTAAAAGACTACATGGCTATGTTTTGAACTAAAGTCTTGAATATTGAGTGGTTCTTAAAAGGTTAAGCAACTCATTGCTAGGCTTTTATTTCATTAACTCATGTCTCCTTTTTCTCTAGTGTGAATTTCATTTATACCTTTGATTTCATTTATTTAACAAAATGTTATTGTACACTCTTAGTTCAATATTTGGCAGACATTTACGTATATATATTCCCGCTTCTTCACTTTCAAGAACCTTTATAGCAAGAGTTTTTGTTGAACATGATGTTAATAGTAATTTTCTAATTTGATTTGAATTGGTTTAAAACTAGTTTCTAATATACAAATGATGATTCAAAATCTTCCCAAATTTTGTATGCATTATCATTTATTTAGACATGAGATCTTTCTCAGTAAGAAAAAAAACAAGCAATGAGATGGTTATAACATTGGTATAAAATTCCCTTCCAAAGCTTACTATGATCAAATCCCTTCATTGGATCCAATAAACACTATCGCGTGCATACTATCTCTTTTTGTATCCCTTATATAGTCATTGCTTCTTGTGGTCTAGCTTCAAACAAGTAGATGCAATATAATCAATTAAATTATGCTATTCATGAGACTACAAATGTATTGCTTAGTACAATTAGTGACAACAACTTAAAACATCAATTGTTAGAATGCAAATAAGCAATATGCTCAATTTTTCTCTAAAATCTAATCATTCATTGATAGCATAATTTGTAACTGGAAGCTTTTATTTATATCATAACATCATAGTTTTAAATGCAAAATATATTATATTTTATAAGAATATAAATAAAAATATAGTTTAAAGTAATCTCATATTATTTTAGAAAAAAATTATTATTAAAAAATGTTTTAATATAATCAATCAATTATTAATAGTTAAATTCTTATTTAATAAAGTTGAAAAATTAAGAGATGTTTAGGATCAAAAGAATTTCGTAAAGTAATAGTCAAAATAAAAAAAAATTATAATTGAGCAAAAAATAACGTAATTATTGAATTAATAATAATAATAAAATAGTCATAATTATCAATTTACTAGAATATTAATGAAATTAAGGTAACAAAAAATTCTCAATATTTGTGTAATCAAATTAATAATGAATAAATTATGTACATGGACATTAATTTTAAAGCTGATAAAATAACTTAAATATAAACATAAAATAGAGGTAAATAATCTATTGAAAATTCTATAATAATATAATTTTCATATAATATTTTAAATATAGTTTAAATAATTAGATAAAGGCTCAATATTTTTTATTTGCACTCATCATCCTTAAATTGTTGATCAAATCAAATTCAATTAACTTATAATAAAGCATGCCTTAAAACATACACTAGAATGCATACTCTAAAATTATTAGTGTTCATTTGAGTCTTCTTGAATTTTAAACTTAAGTTCATCTCTAAGTGTTTAAAGCTAGTAAATGATTAACTTAAAAGAGAATACTTAGAAAAATATTGGATAATAGAAAGAATATTTTATCCACAAATATCAAATGTGACAATCTTACACTATACTCATAGGTTTACAAATTGAATCCAATAGGAAGAAAATAAAGGAGAGAATAAATATAATTACTGGGAATAAATGTATATTTCCTTCTTTTATATGATCTTCTAATCTAATATAATTTTCTTACAAGCATCTTACACAAATAATACAGATAGCTGATAATGAAAGAACACAGCAGCAGCAACACATAAACATGATGCCATCAACAAGCACTGAGTATGAAGTCATGCCTTCCTTTGATTCCAGAAACTTTCTACAAGTAAATCTAATGGATCCCAGCCATCACTATTCTTTACAACAGCAGACTGCCCTCCAATTAGGGTATATATGATTTATTTGTTCAGAAAAGATATAAAGCAATATGGCTAGATAAACATTATTAGATAAATTTTATTATCTTTCAATCTCGTTTTGAACAGCTAGGTGGTAGTGCTGCGTCCTGGAGCTGAAGAGAGTTAAGAAATGGAGAAGAGCTTTTATTCATGGGAACTAAATCTGGAGTGAATTGGAATGATAGAAAATAGATGTTTCTACATTATAGTTCATGAAACTCTTTGACTTGCCATGTTAGTTCAATGTAGAGACCCCTTGCTTTGTTAAAAACTATATGACTTTATGATCTTTTCTGAGAGGGATTTGAAAAATTGTTATATATTAATTAATCAAACTCTATGTTTCGTTTTTTAGTTATTTTTTTTTGTTTGTTTGTTTGTTTGTTTGTTAACCAAGCTTTTGTTTGTTCTTTCAGGTTAAGTGTAGGTAAGGCTTTTATGACGGATCAAAAGAATTTTAATGAAATTCTTAGCTGAAATTGAAATTTCCATTTTTGGCGAAAAAAGACAAAGTTTATTTTAACGTGAATTAAATCATGCAGCCTTTAAATATTTCTAGTGTCGTTTGAAATCAAAATAAATTATATCAATAAAGAGTTAAGCAAAGCTAGCTTTGATGTTTTGAGGGGAAAAAAAGTATGAACGTAGAAATTTTAAAATTTCATTAATTAAATCACAGGCATGTAGAGCCTTAAATTTAGATAGTTCTTGATAGTAAACTATATTTAAGAATACTTCGACAAGGTTCCTGGTATTTCTGAATTCATAAGTCTCTAAATAAATTTTTTATATTCAACTTAGCAGCATAACAATTTTGTAAAGACTTATCGTATATATTTTATAAAGAAGCATTTTATCAATTATATAATTTTGAAGGATTCACTAAAGATACAAGTCTTTTATGTTTGAGTAAAATAAAGATACATGCCTTATATTATCTAAGAAAATGAGGAATAGCGTAAGCAGTAATGACCGCATGGCTGAGAGTTGGGAGTATGAACTGCTAGGCCTAGGCTTATGTTCACTTTGCATAATAGCATAATAATGTAAACAAATTACCTGTACGTTGATGCTTTTGATCATGAATATGATCCGTATGTGAATGTCAAACATATTTCTTGATCATAATACCCTTTCTAGCTTTTTTGAAATCTGTATACTTTCATCAAGATGAAAAATCTAGCGGAAAAGAAAAATAGGAGAATCTATAGGAGATTAAGGGTTTGTGTTTCTTACTGTTTCTTAAAGTAAAATTTTAGTACAAACTTTTTAATTTTGTACTAGAAAGCTGCTTTGAAAGCCTCCCCAAATGAAGCCTCTTCATTTAGGAGAACTTTCTTACTATTTTCTAAAGTAACTTTCTAGTACAAAAAATTTTAGTAAAAAAAATAAAAAAAAAACTACTTTAGAAAGCAATAAGAAAGCAGTCTCATATGAACCTTTTTTTTTCGTTAAAACCTACGGAGGGGCCTACGCGTTAATATAAAGAAAATGTTACAAGGTCCTTAAAAGAAACCTTCAGCTCTCTACTGCTCGAAAGAGCTACAAAATAAAATTTATGAGCCAATGGTTCCTTATACTAACAGTTACAAAATTACCTAAGAACAATCTAGGGCTGCAAGGAGACAACACCCAAAAAGGAAGAGCAAAAGAATCTCAATCAGCACGAAGTTCCTGTAAAAATAATGGATCAAACCACATCTACCAAAACGGTCACGACCAGGTGGTGTCCCATAAAAAAAAAAAAAAAACAAATCCAGCCACCTAACCTACAGAAGAAGAAACTACAAAACAGGTGGAATAAAATTAAAGTAGGATGTAACCAGTAATAATTAGGATATAAAGTTTTACAATTGATGTTACCAAACTGAAATAAGATATGAAGCTTCTCAGCTGGACAATAAACATTACTCCTGCCAAAAACATTTAAGTCAAGAGAAACCTTATCGATCTTAAAAGGGTTCAGCATACTCGCACCCCTATACAGAATTAAATACAAAAAAGTAATAGGGTGACAATTAGCATTATACCCATACTCACGGCCTCCAGAAATTAATCCAGATAAACACGACAGTAACCCGTAAACCTAATAGACTAAATTAATATACAACAACCAACCAACCAACCAGTGAATTCTGCTGAATAAAACTCCGAAAAGGATTACCACTATAGGAAACCCCATAGATCTTCCAGATATCAGCAAAACTAATAAGATTTCTAGCAACAGAAGACTCATAAAACAGAAACGAAACAGAACCGCACCCATTCCACTCTAACTGCACCAAACAACCCGTAGAATACTCCAGCCACTAATTACAAGAAAAGAAAGTGAAGGAAAAACTGCAACTGCCAACCCAAACCCAATAACTACAAACAATCAAACCCAACCAAACCCAACAACATAAGCCAAGACCGAACAGCTCCAACTTGCACCGCAGAAGAAAGCCTGCGCAGGAACCACCAAACCATTAACCAGAGAGAAACCAATGATAAAGGCCTAGAAAGAAAAACCGCGGCATCAAGCATGATGGATATAGGGCAAACCAGTTTTGTCCAGATTAATCATGCCTTTCAGCATAGGATGTAAATTTGTTGTGTTCAAATCCTGATAACTCTCAAGTTGACAACCATAATTAGCCAGCCAATCAGCACATGCATTAGGTACACGATAAATATGCAAGATGGAGTAATTAATAGCAAAAAGGGAATTCTTAATTTTCCTAATCAGATAAAAATTTTGAGGGTTACCAGGAGAAAGTTTGTTAATGATCTGGATAACAAGCTGCACATCCACCACAATCCAGACATAATCAATACCCAAAGTAATACAAATATCCAGACAATAAAACAAACCCATAAGCTCAGCAATGATAACACTACATGGTTGTAAAGGAGCAGCATAAGCTCAAGAACAGCACCCAAATGATCACGGATGATACCCCTCGCACCAGCACAAGTGGTTCCAACAAAGCCATCAGAATTAAGTTTGACATAAGAGAGTTTAGGTTTAATCCATCTAACCACCTTGTCTAAGCAGTTAGGATTCCTGCCTTCAGTGGGAATCCCAAAGTTAACGGCCATATCCAAATAATTTTGTAAATTCTTAGTAGAGATAAGATTGCAATAATAAAATTGTAAAACTTTATGAGTAACATTAGAAATAATTTGAGTAGCATCCATTTTAATGTCACTATGTTTAGTATCTTTTCTAGCTAGCTTTCCAAATGTACCACAAAATAAGAACGTGCAGTAAGTTAAAAATGTGGCCTTTAGAAGGAGTCATCCAACCCTCTAACATAGCAAGTGAATAATTATTAATGACAACATTACTTTTATTAGCAAGATTTATAAAATGATTCCACACCCTTTGAGCAATAGTCCCATTCACAAAAAGATGATTAACATTTTCACTATTAGAACAACATTGACTTTTGGAGGGAAAAATAAAACCTTTTTTCTGAATCAAATAATCTACCAGAATAAAACCTTTAAGACAGCTGCAAGAAAAAATTGAATAAGAAACATGAATATTGTTATGCCAAATAATAGAATAAATGAGTGAAGAATTATATTTAATTTTGATAGTGTTCCAAACCTTATTCAACTGAAATTTACTAGATGAAGAAAGATTGAAAAAAATATTATCCTTGCATTGCAAATCTAAAGGAATAATCAAGATAATATCAATTAACTTGGAGGGAATAACCTATAAAAGTTTATTGACATTCCACTCACCATTAATAATGAAGTTATAGACCTTAACATTATCCATAGAGTGGGTATTTAAAAAACTATCTATAGAATTAGGACCTAGCTAGTTATCTTGCCAGAAAAAAAACATCACCTTTACCCAGGCCCCATTGAATGAAAAGTTTAGCCTCCCATTTAATATGGCATAATCTTTTCCATATCATGGAGTCAGAATTTTTATAATAACCTAATAATGGATGAGACTCTTTGTAATATTTAGCATTTATAAAACGGACCCATAAATTGAGTTTAGATCTAAAGGAGAACCAAAGTTTATGAGAGAAATCTTACACCATATCAGTTAAATTTTACAACCTAAATCCCCTTCATTAAAGACACCACAAATATTTTTCAAGGAGGCCCAGCGAATACCATTGCTATTGTATTTAGATCCCCAAAAAAACTTATTAATCATTCTCTCTAATCTAAGGCAAATGGAAGCAAAAGGTTGAAGAGTATGAAATAAATAAATGGGAATAGAATTCAAAACAGATTTGATGAGGCCCAGTCTACCACCTAAAGATAGAAAATTAGACGACCAATGAGATAGTTTCTTTGAAAAATAGTAAAAATATCATCAAAATGATGAATTTTCTTTTTTACCTTTATAAATAGGAGTATCCAAATACTTAATGGGCAATAGCATAGACTGAAAACCACAGATTCTTTGGATAGCATTAGTTCTATTCCTATTAATAGACTTACCAACAATAAAAGTACTTTTATTTTTATTAATGGCCAAACCACTCGAAGCATTAAATTGTAAAAGGAAATTGCTCAAAATTTTAATATTATTAATGGAACCGTTAGAAAATAGAATAAAGTTGTCAGTCAAATTAAGATGAGAAATCGAGAATCCTCGCGTAGTACGAAAAATAAGCTTAGGATGCCTTAAATATAAATCTTCCAACCTCCTTGAAAGATACTCCATAGAAATAATAAAGAGAGCTGGAGAAATATTAACACCTTGCCTTAATCCTTTAGAAGATCTAAAAAAACCATGATTTCTACCATTAATGATCACATAAAAATAACAATTTTCAATACTATTCTTGATAAGCTTTATGAAATAGCCGCTAAAGCCAAATAAAGACAAAACATTGTAAAGGAAATTCCAGTTGAGATAATCATAAGATTTAGAAATATCCAATTTCAAAATAATATTACCACCTTTAACCTTGGTATTAATATCATGCGCAAACTCTTGAGCTAAAAAAACATTATCAAAAATACCCCTACCCTTCACAAATCCCATTTGATTATAAGAAATAATTCTAGGAAGAATATTCACCAACCTATTCAAGATGAATTTAGAATTGAGTTTGTTAAAAAAAGAGCAAAGGCTAATCGGTCTGAAGTCGTTCCAATTATTAGCCCGATATTTTTTAGGAATGAGCACAATATTTGAAGAAGAAAAGAATTTAGGATAAGGATTACCAGAAAAGAAGTCATTCACCCCTTTAATTACATCCAATTTAATATTATTCCAAGTTTTTTGAAAAAATTTGATAGTGAATCCATTAGGACCAGCGATAGAATCACCATTCAAATCGTTAATAACATAATAAATCTCTAACTAAGAAGAGGATTGACAAAGATAGTTATTGTCATTTTCATTAATAATGTGATGGATACTTGAGGATTAATTAAAGGAACATAAGTACTCTGAGAATTAAAAATATTCATGAAATGATCCACACCAGACTTACAGATCAAATCCTCCGACTCAATAATGCTACCATCATTATTAACAATTTTATGAATATGGTTCTTAATCCTATTCTTATTAGTCAGAGCATGAAAAAACTTAGTGTTCCTATCCGCTTCCAAAACAAACTTAGCATTGGACTTTTGCCTCCAAAAAGGTTCCTCCTGAAATTGTAATTGAAACCGATAATCCTTGGCAATGTTATGGCTATTAAGATTATCAAAAATAAGATTATCAGAGTAGGCTTTCTCCAGCTCAATGACCTTAATCTCAGCTTCCTTAGTATTAGTAAAAATATTTTTGAAAACATTTTTATTCCACCATCTCAAAGATTGCCTTAATCTACTCAATTTAGACCATAATCTTAACATGCCAGTGATATTATTATAAGGGAAAATAAGAGCATTCCAGTTAGTATTAATCAAATTCATAAAATCAGCTTGAGAAAGCCACATGTTTTGAAATCTAAAGGCAGAAGAACCAACATTTCTATTAGTATTAATAGTCAAAAGTAAAGGCGAATGATCGGATAGAGTTCTGCTTAAATGTTAAACATTAGATATAGTAAGCTTAGTAAGCCAATCATTATTAAAGAGAATCATGTCAAGTCTTTGCCACAAAGTATATTTGTTCCAAGTAAAAGGACTACCAGTAAAACCAATGTCATTCAAGTTGCAATCTTTTATCATAGTATTAAAATCTTCCATAGCAACCGGATTAGGAAGGTTACCCCCCACTCTTTCAGAAGAATTAGAGATAATATTAAAATCACCACGAACACACCAAGGACCATTAATGGTGAGAGCAATATCACGTAATTTATCCCAAAGAGGAAAGTGATTCATTCTAGAATAGGCAGCGTAAACAAAAGAGGCATGACACTTATAATTTAAAAAGTTGATTTGAGAGTCAAAAACTTGAGGAAAATTTGAAATTATATTCACATCAATGGAACTATTCCACATAATCTAGATTTTATTAGAACAATTAGCAAAGTACTTAGAAAATCCCAAACTAGTAGCCGTAGAAATAAGCTTATCACATGAAATAAAAGGCTCAATCAAAACTAAAACCTGAATACTATGAACTCTACAAAGGTTTCTAACTCTAACTTTAGACTCCGTACCCCCAATTCTCTTCACATTCCAAATAAGGGCCTTAATCATTATAATGTTTTGAAGAAGTTTGAGCTCTTGTAGAATAAGGAGTAGAAGGTAAAGAGTTCTTAGGATTTTTGCCTTTCTTTTTTCCAGCCTTAATGAACCCATCATCATCAAGACATTTTTGAATAGCTTTGTCATGATTGGAAGATAAAGTACCAACATTACACAAGGTATTCTCATGATGCTCGTTGGGATGATCGAAAGTAGAAGAAGGGAGAAATTCACTTTCTTCACAACCTTCATTAGAGATATCCACATTCACCAATAAATCCATATCTTTTTCAACATCTCTAATGGTATTAGAATTTAAAACAGGTAAAGATAAATTATGATTCTCGGTGTCATGAAGCATAGATTCAATCGGAACGAAAATATTAGGACCATTTTCAATATAATTGTTCATAGCAACCATATTATTCTCCCCTCTTATCAGATAAATCTTATGTTCTATTTTCCTGAAGGTCCTCAATGAGATTAGTATCATTTTCCAGCTTATCAGATAAGGGAAGCGGTTCCACTTGAATCAATTCCTTATCATTCACGATAGGCACATATTTTTTTTGGTGGATCCAGGCTTCCCATTCGACAGAATAGCTGGTTTTTTTAATCCGGGATGCATCTTTAAATAGTCAGTTTGAGCATGACCATGGATCTTATAGAGAGAAAAAAAATCGAGTACTTTCTCAAATTCAACCTTTTGTAAATAACCTAAAGCTTTAGATCCAACCCATATTTCCTTGGCATGTTTTTGGTAATATTGACCTCAACTAGGACTCTGGCCACAGACGATCGAGTCCTAGATGCAGTCGCTTGGTCAGTCTGGAGAGGCCTCCCAAAAATTGACCCAAGCATGTGTAAAACTATCATATTGAAGAAATGAAGATGTAAGTTTGAGAAAGAAATCCAAATCAGAACAATGGGCGATTCTTCCTTAATATCAAAAAAGGCATCCATTTCAAAATTCATATTTGATAATTATATATAGAATACAAACGTCTAGCAAAAACTTTGCTGTAATCTAGATCATTAGAAAGCTGTATTACAACGTGTCGAGAATCAAGAAGACTAACTGAGGAAAAACCCGTGAGCTTTAGATTACTGAAAAACAGGCGGATTGAATCCAAATTAGGTCTACTTAACCCAAATTTACAGACTAAAGTGAACTGAAATGGGGATTAAAGCTTTAGAACTTCATCATCAGACAAAAGAACTAAAAGAATACCATCAAAAGCTTTTTAGGTTAAGTTTGGAAGGACATCACCTGTAGAGGAGCTACCCGAGAGCACATCTTTAAACGAACGTGAGCGAGGAGGCGAGTTCTGACTGTTAGCCTCTAGATTAAAGAAGCCTTTGTTCTTATTCAGCACCAGCTCAGAAGCCATTCCCCAAGGGGTGGAGGATGGAGCCCCCACCATTAGAAGGCTTGCCCAAAAAAGGTGAAAATGCCCAGCGAGGGAACACAAACCACTATGTCGCAAGGACAACCAACGAAAATGAGAGGAAAAATGGGAATGAATGGCCGAAAATAAAGGGAGAGAGTGGAAACTCTAAATCGCCAGAGACGGCAGGTCAGGGAAGAGCTCGAGAAAGTGATGAGTCTCATATGAAACTTAAATCATGAATTCTCATTAGAAAAGAAGAACAAAATGTACTATAAGAAATAAAGAACAAAATGTACTAAAAATGAGTTTAATAAGTAAAGTAATCACTCCGCTATTGTGCCCTAGCCACCTCTAGCAATTTTAGGGTTCCGCTTCTTCCTTTGACTTTTATGTCTGTTCTTGCTTTCGTTTTGTGGGTTTCACCTCCATTTTTTTTTTGTGTTGTGTTGATTTTGTGAGCTCGCCCTATCTAGGTTGTGTTTCCCATGGCGGTAAAATCTGCCTCCAAGCCATGGGGGATACGAGTGCTCAATTTTTTGATAAGCCTAAGGGTTTCTTGAACAAGGATTCAGAAGTTCCAAAAATTCCTACTCCTTCCTTCAAGGAGGTTGTTTCCAGCAACACCTCCTTAGGTGAAAAATTTTCATCCCTAACTCAGTCAGCTTATCAAGGTCTTCTAGCAGTGCTTTTGTCAGATGAAGATGTGTGAAACTAGCTTCTCCATATCAATTTACTTTAGTTGGTATGAATGCTTTGAGATGGCAGAATCTTTATGCTATGTGTTCCTTATTTGGTAATATGAAATTATCTTGTTTTTTTCTACATTTGTTAGTTGGATTCTGGTCATGTGGTCATTCAGCATTCAAATGATCTTAATTATATAAGGGTTTTCACTAGAAGAGATTATTATATGAATAATTATCAAATGTGCCTTCTAAAATGGATGACATTTTTTGACATTAAGGAAGAAAATCTTATAGTGTTGATATGGATTTTATTTCCTAATGTTTGGTTAACCTTTTCTTAATCCATGAGTTTTACGTGCTTTGGGTTTGATTTTCGGTAGGCCTCGCTTATCCGATCAAGCAACTGCTTCTAGAACTCGTCCTTTTATGGCTAGGGTTTTAGTTGAAGCAGATATTACCAAAAAACATGCTAAAGAAGTCTGGGTGGGTTCAAAAGCTTTTGGTTTTCTACAAAAAATTGAATTTGAAAAGGTGCTAGATTTCTACTCTCTTTACAAAGTTCATGGTGATGTGGTGAGTGATTATTTTATGTTGCACCTGAATTTAAGAAATAAAACTTCAACTCCTTCTAGGCTGGATGTTGGATCTTCACCGTCCAAGAAAGTGCCTTTAGAGAATGATAAAGGGTTGACACAAAACAATGGTGTCGAGCCAACATCCTTTGACCCTCAACAGGGGGAGGGGGTTGATATCAATAAAATGCCTTCTAATAATATGAAAATGAGGGGACCTGAGAGTGATTTATCTAATGTGGAGGTCCCTACTTAAGAGAATATAGAAATTAATGATGAACATTCTAATGACCCGTAGCATTTTATCTCTATAAATCCTATGCTTCAAAACATTACAGTTAATAATCCTAAGCCACCCATTTCTTTACCTTTGAATGAAGGTGAAAAGAAGGTGATCTTTTGGAGGCTAGGGATATGTTTACTTATGATTTTGAAGAGGAGATCATTTATAAATCTTTTTTTGGGTCATATGAAGCTTAACCATACTTGTAACGTTGTTAATGTTGATTCCACTTCCTCATCTTTTGAGGATAGTGTTTCTAAAATTAATGATGAAGTTGGCTTTGCTAAAGTGGGTAAAAAAAAGGCAAGCAAAATAAATTTCCTTTATACTCTACACCTTGTTCTACTAGAGCTCAAACTTCATCAAAAGAATTTAATGATTAAGGATCTAATTTGGAATGTTATCGGTATTTATGGAGTGGATTCCAAAGTAAGAGTTTAAAATCTATACGGAATTTATAATATTTAATTATTGGTTTTAATCAAGCCTTTTATCTTTCCTAATAAGTTTAATATTATTGCTACTCATTTGGGTTTTTCTATGAAATTTTCCAATTGCTCTAACAAAATTTGGTTTTTTTGGGTGGATTCTATCACGATTAATATTATTTCTGATTTTCCTCTAGTAGTCCAATCTCAAATTAGTTTTTGCAATATCATTTGCTATGCTTCTTTTGTGTATATTTCTTTCTCTAGGGTGAGTCACATGTCTATTTGGGAAAATTTATCTAATTTTTCTCTTACTTCCAATGGCCCTTGGTGTGTGAGAGGAGACTTTAAAATTATTTCAAATGATTCTAAAAAATCGGGGGAACCCCCTAGTCAACATATTCTGGATGATTTTAATTCTGTGATTTCTGACTGTGATTCGCTCGACATTAGTTTTTCGGGTAGCAAATTTATGTGGAACAGAGCCACTATGTGGCAAAGAATGGATAGGATTCCTTTTAGCTCTAATTAAGTTATTGATTTTTTTATGGCTCATGTGGAACATTTAAGTAGAACTATCTCTAATAATTCACCTTTGCTTTTAAGTATTAATGCTACTACTTCTTTTTGTTAATTTGGCTTTAAAATTTAAAAACATGTGTTTATTGCATAAGAGCTTTATGGATATAATTCATAACAATTGGCATGCTGTTATCTTCCTTGATAATAACATTAATGGAATGGTTAGGTTATGGTCTAAATTTAGCAGGGTGAACAGAAGCTAAGATAATGGAATAAAATTATCTTTGAAACATTTTTTCCAACATTAAGGAAGCTAAAAATAAAGTTATTGACTTGGAAAAAATTTACATGGAGGAACCAACTAATGGTAACCTCATTACTCTCAATAATGTTAAACTAAAGTTGCTTCATTTACATGATCAAGAGGAGAATTTTTGGAGGCAAAAAGTTGCTTCGATGATATTCCTTGAGGGTGATAGGAACGCTAAATTTGTTCATGAAATTGTTAACATGAAAAGAGTTATGAATCATATTCATAAAATTACTATTATTGATGGTACCTCTTATGATTCTGATGATATGATTGTTAATTATGGTGTTGAGTATTTTAAAAATGTTTTTAATAATAATATTAACACCTTGCCCATTAATAATCATTCCTTTATTGCTCACATATTAGTGAGGAGGTTAATTAGTTTCTTACTCTTCCTCCATCTGAGTTGGAGATATAGAACTCTATCAAAGATATGAGTATGGACTCTATGGTTGGCCTGGGTGGTTTCACGACTAAATTTTTGCAGAGTACTTAGGATGTTGTCCAAAAGGATGTGAATGAGGTTTTGAAATATTTCTTTTCTTGCAATCCTTATCCTAAAAATTTTTCATATTCTAATATTATGTTAAGTCCTAAAAAGGAGGTCACCAATTAATGGGGTGACTTTAGACCAATAAGCCTTTACCTTATCTTAATAAGTTAAACTCAAAAATTATATTAGGTCATTTGGCTATTATTCTACCTAGAATTATCTCCCATAATCAAACTAGTCTTGTGAAGGGTCGTAGCATCTTTGATATTATTCTTCTTGCTCAATAAATCACTCATGATATTAATGCTAAAGTGAAGTCGTGCAATATCATTATGAAACTTGATATCACCAAAAGCCTATGATAACATCAATTGGAATTTCTTATATGATGTTTTATCTTTATTTGGTTTTAGCTCTTCTTTTATTTTACTTATTTAAAAATAGCATTGAAAATTATTATTTTTTTGTGATCATTAGTGGAGGCACTATGGTTTCTTTAATCTTCTCATGGCCTTCGGCATGGTGACCTGATTGTTCCTGATTTTTTAATTATTTCCATTGAGTATCTTTTTGAAGGCTTAGAAGAGTTACATAATATATATTCAAAGCTTCTGTATCGGATGGCTGATGGTTTTCCTATAACCCACCTCACCTTTACGTATGACTTTATTATCATTTCTAATGATTCTATCAATAACATCAAGATTTTGCATAGATTTCTTTCTATGTTCCAAAAAATTAGTGGGTTGTTAATTAACAAATACAAGAGTGGTTTTATTTTGGGCAAGTTTGTGAATCAATCTACATTATTCTCTGTTCAAAGGTTATGTGGGTTTAGCTTTAAGTCTTTGCTTATTAGGTACTTGGGGACTCCTCTTTTTAAAGGTAGGAAAAAGTCTCATTTCTTTGAAGACATTTTACCACCCTTTAGAGGAAACTTTTTGCTTTGCCTTTTAACTTCCTGTCTTTTGTGGCAGGCTTGTTTTAGTGTGTTGAATTATATTCCTTTTTTTTTAATTTTCCACAGTATGTAACCTACTATGTTAACTTGCCTTAAAAGGAAAGATTATTTAATAAGTTCTTTATGGGTTCGAAGAACAATAACTTGTTTATTTGTTGGGCCTCTTGGAAGAATATTTATGGCATTATTGAGGAAGGGGGTTTGGGTTATAAGAATGTTGTGCATATGGTCCAAACCTTTTCTCATAAGCTTGTGGGATAAGTTTATAAAAATAAATATTGCAAGTTTCTTCTCCCTCCTCTATGTACTTATAAATGGTCTGATTATATGGTTTGGAAAAGGCTCTGCCATATCAGAGTGGAGGTTGAGCAATACATTTAATGGGGTGTGGGAAAAGGTGATATTTTCTTTTGGCAAGATAATTTGCTTGGTCCTTATTCTAATGATAGATTTCTTAACACTCACACCATTAACAAAATCAAAATTAATAATTTTATTTAGAATGGGTATTAGTGAGTTAATAAATTATTGGATGTTATTCCTCCTATGTTTGTTGACATGATCAAGACTATTCCTTTACATATGCATGATGAAGGTAAGATTCATTTCCAATTATCTTCTTCATGTAAGTTTATGTTAAATAAGGTGTGGAATATTGTTAGAATCACCTATGAAAATCTTTGATTTTTTCTTCTCTCCGCGATATCAACATTCTTTTATCTTATTCTATTCTTGCTTGGCATTTTATGAAAGGTTTTCTTCCCCTTGATGAATTATTAACGTGAAAAGGTTTTCACGGACCCTCTAAATGTCAGTGTTGATCTAATATTAAAGCTGTCAATCATGTTTCTGTTAATGGGGTTATTGCCAAAAAATTTGGAATTATTTTTTTTGATTTGGATAATAAGGGTAATGTTGATAGTAATTATAATCTTTTAACCATTCTTCAGTATTGATGCAATCCCAACAAAGATAATATTTTCAACCTTTTGCCTATCCTTATTTTATGGTTCCTTTGGATGGGGAAAATTACTATAAGTGCAATGACATTAAAATGGAGGCTAGTAGCACTATTGCCAAAGTTAGAGATAAAATCTTACAGTTATATGTTGGTAATCTTTTTACAGCCTTTAACTTCAATAAATGTTCTTTTATTACTGATGGTCTGGGCATTTTTAACATGCCTATTGCTACTATGAGGTTGGAATTCATTATGAGATGGGTTAAACTTTAAATTCCTTATTGAAAATTAAATTTTGATGGGTCTGTTATTGCTAGTTATATGGGTGTTGGTGGAATTATTAAGAACCACTTAGGTAATGTTATTATTGCTTTTGTTGGCCCCTTAAATCTATGTAATGCTATTACTGTTGAGCTTATCGCTTTGTCATATGGTTTAGATGTGTGTAATAAAATAGGGATCAAGAATTTTAAGATTGAATTGGATGTTATTATTATTATTATCCATATTCTTAATGATTTGGTTCATAGTAGCCCTCAAAATATTTATCTTATTAAAAAAATTAAACAATCCCTCAATAAGTTGAATTTCTATTCCTCTCATATCCATTGTGAAGCTAATTCTGCTTCTAATTAGTTGATTAGATTTGGTGGCCAACTTAATGATTATCAAGAATTCAAAGCTATGAGCTTACCTTATTTGCTAAAAGGCTTGATTAATTTGGATAAGTTTGGGTTGACTCACATTAAGAATATTTTATTGGTGCTGTCGATGTTCTATTTGGTTTGTTTTCTTTTGGCTGCTTTTGTGTGATCTTCTATTGTGTTGTTTTTTTTCTTAGGTTTACTTTATACTTACTATTTTTTGGAGGAATTATTTATGTGTTAAGTTATTTTTCTTATTTTGGTTGGATTAGCCTTAGTGTTCTATATAGCTTCCTCCTTTCCTATTCTGGTTTTATTATTTTGTATTGTTGATGTTTTCTTATCTAGTGTTATGTTAGTTTGCTTATTTTGGTTGGATGAGCCTTAGTGTTCTCAGTATTCTAGCGGGATTGGGGTTATCTTTGTGAGGTTTTGGTGGTTCTCTACTTATCTGGTTTTAGTGGGTCTCTACTTACCTGCTTGGTTTATTTTTGCTCTATGTCAGGTTTGCAGTAGGGTTCTATGCTTTGTTTACTTCCCTTTGTGTGGTGGAACTGTGTGTATTTCAGGTATTAGGTTTCCTGTTCTATATATTTCTACTATTATCTCAAGTATGAGCTACTTTTTCTTAAATTCTGCTAATTTTCCTATGGTTGGTCGAGCTTATCTTGGTAACTGCTGTTGGAATAATTAATGTTTCTATAATATTATTGTCATCCCGTGTTCTTATTATGGGTGTGTTTCTATTAGTTGTAAAATTTTGAGTATCAATTCAATGCAGTTTTATTAGTGTTTGTATTGGGTTCAAAATTTTTTTGTGGATTCATTATAAGGATATTAGCATTACTTACTGAGCTATTTATTTCTTATTGACTATCCATTTTATGATCTATTTGGACTATTATTACATTGGTGGTAATTTTTTGGGCCAGCAGCTCTTTAGTTTCTATTTGTAGGTTTTTTGTGAATTCTCTTCTAACATGCAAGATAATTTTTTGAGTATCTTGATTGAGCTTACTAGATTGTGGAGAATTCCCATCTATTTCAGCAGGGCTCTTTTTTGGGTGTCAACACTGAGATGAATGGTTATACTTTTGCTTGTTCTTTTTGGGTTTTGGCTTTTGTCCATCCTAGAATGTTATTAGAATTACTTGTACTTGTGCTTAGTGAGGTACTCTGGCTCATAGGTTATTTTTTTACTTTTTTGTGTCTCTTTTGAGTAGTAGGGAGCTTGTGGTCCTCTAAAGGACTTTGTACTATTTTTTGTTATTAACGCATAGGTCTGACAGTGGGTTTTAACAAAAAAAAAAAGGGTTTAATAAATCTTTATGAATATAAGCCATGGATTTATTATAGATTAAATTTTGATTCCTTTTTAAAATATTGTGAGGTTGCAAGCCAAAAAAGATAAAATAATTAAATCTTTCAATTTGTTAGCAAAAAATCCTATGTATTGACCGAGAATGATGACGCTTCCAACAAAATTAGAATTTGTGGCATCTCATTGAAATAGTTTTTTGATCTTTAATCTTATATTTATAAAAAATTTAATACTCTCCTTTCCGAAAGAAGCATGCAGTGAGCTTGAACGGGGTAGTTGCTAAAAAATCATCTGTCTCAATAATGTTCCAAATGAGCATTTCTTATAAAGTTACTTTTAGATAATAACATAATTTTTAATAAACAACATCATAGAAATATCTATGATGTGTCATTCACCCTAACTCTTAATTTCAATATTTCTTAATGTAAAGCATGTAAATGATCGCTCAGCCACGCACACTAGTTTAGCAAGTACACATCAACACCATTGCCCATCTTTTATGATGCCCTAGCCCACTATTGCCCATATCCATCCTCTATTGTCATTGCCCTACTTTGATTGTCACCATTAGCCAAGGCCAATACCACCGTGCCCGTCATCTAGGCCAGTTGGTGTTCGGTTCACTTTATTGGCCTAGTGCCCATTCTTGCCCCTATTCTTTTCTGGTCATCACTTCAAGGGTGGAGGCCCCTTCCAATCCTTGGGGAATTTTCAAACGTACGGCTCAGGTTAAATCTCAAGCATTTTTGGGAATTGTTGGTACTCTTAATCAATCAATTTCTCACTCCTTTATTGAGGTAGTATCCAGTAATACTTCATCTTCTTCTCTGGCTATTTCATTTGTTCATATGTCTTTTATGGGAGCTTCAACAACTATGCTTTCAAAATATGATGTCTTGAAACTTGCTGCTCCTTTTACATTGACTCTTATGGGAAAGTTTTTGATTCTCCATTCCAAATTGAATGCTATCCATGCTTTTTTATTAATCTTAACCTATCAGGTTTATTTTTTATTTAATTATTGGATGGCCACCATATTGTTAAACAACTTTAAAATAATTCAAACTTTAACAGAGCTTTTTATAGGAGGTCTTATTATATTAAAATTGTTAGATGTGTTTCTTGAAGTGGATGCCATTTTTTTATTTTAAAGAAGAATGCCCTGTTGAGCATGTATGAATTTCTTTCCCTAATTTATATTTCCATTTGTTTGACCATATCATATTTTACATGCTTTAGCCATGATTTTTGGAAGGCCTTTGCAAACTGATCATGTAATAGCTGCTCAATAAAGGCTGTTAGTGGTGTGAATCTTTGTTGAACGTGATATAACAAAAAAAAAATCCTAATGAAGTTTAGATTGGGCCAAAAAATTTGGGGTATCTTTAAAAAGTTGAAGTTGAAAATGTCTCTTATTATAATCACTGAAAAATTCATCAGCATGCTCTAAATTAGTGTTTTATTTTTCATCTCAATTTAAGGAAGGAAAATATTAAGGCCAAGGAGATTGATTCCTTTGAATCATGTGTGCTCTGTTGTTGTTGGTAGTGGTAAGATCGATGCTAATTTGGTTCCAGGAATTAATAATATATCTAATGAGACTAATAATCTAGGTCTACTCATTGTTAATAATTGTGATGTTAATGTGTGTCCTAACCTGAAGGAGTTATCCTCTATGAATGAAGATTTGGATAACTTTAATAAGGCTGATTTATTTTTGAAAAAAAAAGGAACCAGCTCCTTCAACAAGCAGTATTACTTTTTCTAACCTAGTTCCTACAATTTCCATCCATATTTCTTCTTCTTCTACTGGTGTGTCAAAGAATTTTTTGGAGGGTTTACCTCAGGATGATTTGTAATTGGATGTGGTTTGTGATGGCCTCTCTATTCATGTTTTCTATTGTGAACATTCTAATTCTATTCAGGAAGAGGGAGAGAATAAGTTTATTGAAAATGGTGTATTCTATGATGATTTTGACTTAAATGTTATAAAAAATGAAGGTTTTCTAACTTCTAGTAAGTAAAAGAGTGTAAATTGAATAGACAAGTAAGCATAACTCACTTAAAGAAAATAGTTTGTTACCGGCGGGCAAAAGAGGGTACTATTGCAACACGAGCTCTCAAGTTTATATATTTGACGATAACAACTATTACTGATTGCATCTTTATGTCTCAAGATTGGGTAGAATAGGGTGTACTCAAAGAGTTTGCAATATTCATTTATTTATATTTTGATTTCTTGAGTTAAGTCTAGTAAATATATATGATAGCTTAGTGACCGTAGATACACATACTTAGGGGAGCTAGATATTGAAAATGTTATATGTATAATTTTCTAAACTAATCAAACTATATGATCCATATCATACTATATATTTTATATCATACTCCACGATCAACTATTTTAAAAATTATTATAATGGTTAATTGGCTTAAGTAATGTCATTTGAACTAATTATACTCTATGATCCATATCGTATAGGATAATCAGTTGAAATCAAGATCCAAGCCACCAATCACAATTTAGGCAATATTTCAAAATTCAATATTTGTATTAATCATATTATATGATCTATATCATAATGTATGATGTAATTAAATCTTGCATAAATTAATCCTGTAATTAGGGAAATAATTTTGGTTGATTTATCCAATAAGATCATACAAGACAATTGTACCCCATCGTAATGTATGACCCGATCTTTGCATGGAATAATATTATATCATCGCCAATAGTACTGAACTATAATCCAATTTGTTTATACTAATCATACTAGATGATTCTTAAATAATTATATATGGTCAGCACAATTTTTTAAATTGATTGTACAACGCCTTATTCTTCATACAATACTAATAGGATTATTTTAACTAATCATGCCGTGCGATCTTGGTTTGTACTATATAATTAGTGCGGACAAAATTAAAATTCTAGGGATTTTTTAAGCCTTCTATTTAAGCTTTCTCATAAAACTTTGTAAAAGTCTTTTGAACATTCATTGAGTTATTTTCCTTTGGAGAAATCATGAAGAGAGAGCTTAAAGCTTGGGAGAGAAAGGGAGTGCGAAAGGGAGTTCCACATGATTTATCCAGTGAACTTGCACTTGAGTTCCTCCATGTGTAATGGTTTGTCTTGAGGGAAGCTTTGGAAAGAAGACCTCTTTCATGTCAAAGGACTCAACTACTTTGAGAAGTTTCTAACAAGTCCTTGCACAAATGAATGCTAAATGCTTAAACTACTTTTTCTTTGCACTTAAGTTTGAAGATTACATGAGAAGTTTCAACCTATACCACTGGCAAAAGAAATTTAGGATAGATTATGCATTACATAGGAAGGTATTAGTGAACTCAAAGAATCTAGGTTGAACATATTATTGTATGATTACAAACTTTTTCACATGAAACTTTATGAGACTATCTCAGATATGTACACTAAGTTTACTTTAATAATGACATCATTTTATACTTTAGGTAGAGAAATTTCAAACTCTAAGAAGGAAAACAAAATTCTATGTTATCTACTTGAGAATTTTGATGCTAAAGTCACTATTATATGTAAATTGAAAGACTTCATGTTTATTCTATTGATAATCTTATTGGTTCACTTATTGCCTATGAGCAAAGTGTGAGTCAAAGACTTTTGAATGTTGGTGATAAGAGAATAAAGAAGACTATAGCAGTAAAGACCAAAGATAAAGATTAAAATGGCTTAGGATATGATGGGAGTTAGGAGATAACATTAATAATAAGATAATTCAAAGGTTTCTTGAAGCATAAGAAAAATCATCAACCAAATTGGAGCTAATATATAAATGGTAAAAACAATAAGTTTTCTTATAACATTATTTGCTTTTGATGTACGAAACCTAGACATCTGAAATATGACAACCCTAATTTTTAGAATCATCTTATAGAGAAAAAGGGTGAGGATAAGACAAATGCAAAAAGGGAAAATGAAAATAAGCAAAAAATATCCCAGGCAAACTTAGCCTTTAACTCATCATAATAGGAGCAAGAAGAGGAGGTAACAAACAAATGCAAAAAAGTCAAGGATTCAATTAGTAATTTTGATCATGTATAAGGTTGTTAAAGTTTATTTGTGTGTTTGTTCTTATGTTTTATTTTAAAAAAGAAAAAAAAATGTTTTATGAATGATTTCATGTTGAAGTTTTAGTTTGCCATATTTAATTTTTTTCATGTTTTTTTGTTTTGTTTTTAGTTGTTCTTTCCCTTCTTTAAAATGTTTATTTTATGCATATAGTTATGTTTATGAGTTGTATTCTCTCTCCTTTTTGGTGATGTCAAAAGGGGGAGTAGATATTTTTTTGACAACATTTGTTCATCCATTGTTTAGTTTCAAAATTTTAAATAATATATATATATATATATATATTCCCCTATTTTTAATATAAAATCCTTTAGTGAGGGAGAGATTAGGAGAAAATAGTACTAGTTTATAAATTCAACCAATAATGTTTGTTATAAAAAAAAGGGGGAGATTGTTGCAACTCAAACTCTCGAGTTTATATTTTCGATGATAACGAACATTACTGATTGCCTTTTATGTCTCTTAGTATTTATAGTGCACATTTGTTTTTGTGTGTACTAACTTTTTAGGTACATCATGCACCATTAAATGAAAATTTAGGACTAAATATTAGGTAGAATAGTGTATACTAAAAGAGTTTGTAATATTCATTTATTTAAATTTGAGATTATTGAGTCAAGTCCTATGAAGGTGTATGATAGCTTGGTGATCATGTGCACATATACTCAAGGGAATGAGACAGTGTAAAAAATTTTAAGTGTAATTTTCTGAACTAATTGTATTGTACAATCCATATCACACTATACGATCATCTATTTAAAAAATTATTATAAAGACTAATTGGCTTAATTAAAGTTATTTGAACTAATCATATTATACAATATAGATTGTACAGGATGATTAGTTAAAATCAAGATCCTAAGCACCAATCAAAATTTAGGCAATATTTTGAATGTTAAAATTTATATGAATCATATTGTATGATCTGTATCGTACAGTATGATGTAATTAAATCTTGCATAAATTAATCTTGTAATAAGGGAAATGATTTTGGTTAATTTGTCCAATAAGATTGTATAGGATGATATTTTATCATCACCAATCATACAGGATGATAATCCAAGTTGTTTAAACTAATCATACTGGATGATTCTTAATTCATACTATACAATCTGCATAATTTATTGAACTGATCGTACAACACCTTATTCTTAAAACAATATTAATAAGATTATTTTGAACTAATTGTATCGTATGATCTTAGATCATACTTTGTGATTAATGTTTAAGGAACTAAATTTCTAGAGTTTTTTTGAAGCTTTATATTTAAGCTTTTTCATAAGACTTTGTAATAGTCTTTTGAATGTTCATTGAATTATTTTGCTCTAAAGAAAGCTTAAAGAGAGAGCCTAGAGCTTGGCAAAAAAAGGGTTGAGTTTGTGAGAGAGGGAGAAAATCCCTGTGGGTTTTAAGGAAGTGTTCCACATGGTTGCTCTGAAGAACTTGCACATGAGCTCCTCTATGAGTCAAAGTTATCTTGAGAAAAGTATTGGGAAGAAGAAATCTTTAGTGTCAAAGGACCCAATTACTCCGCCTCATCGGGGATGGTAAAATTGATTTGTGGTTCTCTGCCTTCACTAGGAGGGTGAAAAAGGATTTGAGGTTCTCTACCATCACCAGGAGTGAAGAAGGATTCAAGATTCTTTGCCTTTAATAGGATAGTGAAAAAGGATTCCAGGTTCTCTGCCTTATTAGGAGGGTGAAAAGATTATGGTCCTCTAACACACCAGGTTAGTGGAAGATATTTTTTAAGGGCTTCTCCATCTAGCTGTGGGGGGTAAAATAGAGTCACTTAAGGTTTAGTGCAATACTTGGATATTAGGACCCTAGGGAGTTGATGTAGGTCATGGTTTGACCAAACCACTATAAAATTTTGATGTGTTATTTATAGTTTTTAATTTTTTGCAATTTAGTTGTCTAGATTTTAATTTGCTAGAAATTACATGTTGGTAGAAATCTGTGATTGATATTGTGTTGTGTTGATTAGACTATCATCATTTTTCGTGTAACTCTTGATAAAGTTATAAGCTTCTATAATAAGTGTTAGTATTGCTTTCGCATTAGTGTATCCAGGGATAATTCATTTAGGCTTAACATCATAAAAAAACAAGCAATAACATCTCAACTGATTGGAGAACAACTAATTCTATTACTGCACTCAAACTAGTTTTAGTTCTTAGATATATCTTCTTGACGGTTTGGAGTTTATTTGTCTTAAGTGATTGGTGTTTTATATGTGGTGTTGTTTTTTCACCATTATTTTTTCTAGTGGTTATATTAGCTTTGATTGCATAACCATTTTAATAAATAAAATATATGTCCTATTTTGTTGGCATCTACATGTTAGTTAAAGTAAGGATAATATTACCATTAATTTTTCAAGACAACTTTACATTAATAAGAAAAATTACTATGTAAAAAAATATTTGATAAATTTTAATAATATTTTAAACAGTATTATTATTCTAACAACATAAAACCAGAATTTCCAAATCATACTTTATTTATAGAATTCCTAATATCGTAGGTCTTAAATAAGGAGAATTGAAGTCACATAAATATATGTTAACTAGAATTATTTAGGCATTCACTAAGCTCTTAATATTTATGTATGTCATTATGTCAATTTAATGCTAATATAGATTTTGTATTCTCTAGTTTTTTTTTGGTTAAAACCCAAGAGGGGCCTACATGTTAAATCCAAAATGTTTTACAAGTTAATGAGTTTAAATGCTCCCTATTGCTCGAAAGAGCTGCAATCAAAAGCCAAAAAACTTCTAATGAACCAATTAACCTACTACTTGCATTATAAAAAGAAAATAAAAAGCAATGGGTGCCAAGAGCCACCCCCCAAAAAGATCCATCTTGAAGTCTTGTAAAAGCGCCACCCAAAAATTTTGATGGGCCTACAAAAATCTTATAGGTAATTAAATATAAGAAAATCATGGAATTGAAATACATTTTGGACAAAATAGGACTCCTCTTATAACGATTATCTGAAAGAAAGACACTCAAAATGCAAAACATGAGAGCACCAAAATAATTATGATGTTTAAAATACATAGTGATTTTACTAAAGTAGCATTTTTTCATAATATGTACATACCATGGGTATAAATAGAGTAATTGTAAGAGATACCAAAATAAAAAATAAAATAAATACTCCTGCGCCTCCGTAAAACTATAATTGTTCCACCCCAACCATTAAAATAGCCAAAGAGCCCATATTCACCAGAACCTTGTAGATGGAAGAGGAAGTTCCACAAACTATAGATCCCAGCCAAAAAGACTGAGTGCCAAGAATACCTCCACCGACATACCATAACCCACATTAAGAAGAGATCCAACAAATTGGAAACCAAAAGAATGATACAGGGAAAAAACCACAGATCATAACGGTAGCCATAAGGCATTGTGGCTAAAAAAAAAACCTTGTAGTGAGTTTAATGACCTTAGGAAAGAATATAACCCTCATGTCCCCTTAATAAAACAGGCCAAAAACCAAATCCTCATGCTCCAAAACTGAAAGAAGCATTGCACAAACATACAAGCAATAACATTCCTTAAACAATAATATATAAGAGGCTCAACCACTAGTAAAAAATAATAAAAAATCTTTAAAAGAAACTAAAGCTTGAGATAAGCCAAAAGGAAACCATCAACAAGAGGTAAAAAAACAACAACATAGACAACAGGAAGGAACAACATCATGAAATCCTAAAGTAAGGCAAAAAAGACTTATCCAGATTAATCATGCCTCAATAGGGAGAGGTAAGTTCATATCATCAAACTCCTAAAAGGTTAGAAGTTGGCAACCAAAATTAGCCACCAATTAGCATATGAGTTAGCTTCACAGAAAACTTGAAAAATATGGTAATTCAGCATACTAAGAGATTGTTTAATATGTTTAATCAAATAAAAATTATTAGGACTACCAATAAAAGCACCTTTGAGGATGAGGAGAAGAAGCATAACATCCATCTCAACCCAAACATCAATAACACCCATAGCATATCACATATTAATCCCATAATTTAAGGCCTTAAGCTTAACATTAATCACATTGATAGAAGTTATAGGGCAAGCAAAAGCAAAAACAACCATACCCATATGATTATGAATAATCCCTCCAACACTAGAAGAGGATAGTTTAACATAATCGTTAGTATTTAATTTGTAAAAAGGAGGAGAAGGTTTGATCCACCTCACAATCCTTTCAACCTTCTAAATAGTTTGGTTAGTAGTGGGAATCCCCAATTCAGTAGAAATGTCCTTATAATTATTTAAATTTCTACCAGTTATGAGATTAACAAAATATAATTGAAGAATTTTATCTTTAACTTTGGATATAACACACCTAAAATCCTTTTTAATATCTCTATGTTTTGAATCATTTCTCTCCATCCACAAAAACCACATTATAAGAACATAATTAAATTGTTGATATGCCCTTTAATAGAATTTAACCAACATTGAAGAATGGTCATGTCATCATTATTACGGTTATAACTATCCTTATTAGCCAATTCAAAAAATTATCTCCAAACACTAGTGGAAACAACCTCTTTGATGAACACATGATTCAAAATTTCAATATTAACACAACACTGACATTTCGAATGCAGTTTAAAACCTTTTTTATCAGCATAGCATAAACCAGTAAGAAATTGTGAAGACCTCTCCACACAAGAATTGAATAAGATAAAAGAATGTTCTTATACCAAATAATAGAGAAAATAAGAGACTTATCATAGGTAGTTCTATAAGTATGACACACTTTATTGAGAGCAAATTTACCATTGGAAGAAAGTTGAAAAAGGATCAAATCCTCGCAATGCAATTGTAAGGGAATCCTAGTGATGATATCCACTAAAATAGGAGGAATAACCTTACCTAAAGTTTACACATTTGAACTACCATTATGAATGAAGCTGTTAACCTTAATGGAATCAATTGTTTGAGTATTTAAAAAGTTATCAATAGAGTAAGGCTCAATCTAATTATCTTTCCAAAAAAACACCTAACTCTTGCCCACAACCCATTGAATATATTGCTCAGCTTCCCATTTTATTTTGCATTTTTTTGTACACTAAAGAATCAGAGGACCTATAGTTGCAAAAAATTGGGTGAATATTATTACAATATTTATGTCTCATGAATTTAGCCCATAAGTTTTAATTAGATTTGAAAGAAAACCACAACTTATGGGAGAAAGCATGAGCCATATCCACAATACTCTTGCACCCCAAACCCCCATAACATTAGCATTGATATTGTGAGTGATCTCTTGAGCCAAAAGAACATTGTCAAAAATAGTACAACCTTTAAAAAAAACAAGTTTGAGCAAGGGAAATAATTTTAGGATGAATAGTAATCAGTCTCCCCATAATGATTTTAGAGTTTAACTTGTTGAGAAAGAATAGAGGCTTATAGGCCAAAAATCACCCCAAATGCTAGAAGAGGAAAATATTTAAGATAAAAATTTCCACAAAAGAAATCTTTCACAACCTCCATCACATCCATCTTGACAATATTCTAAACTTTATGATAAAATTTTGTAGTAAAACCATCAGAACCTGCCATAACATCTTCTTTCATTACTTTAATAGCATTCCAAATCTCATCCTTAGAAGGGCGGTTGTTGTGAGTTAAAATAGGAGCATTATAGTTGTCATTAACCATATTAAAAAAAAAAAATTATCAAGTAACCACATGTTTTGGAATTTAAAAGCAAAAAAAAAAAAAAAACAAAATAATTATTAACATTAATACTGAAGAGAATAGGAGAATGATCAGACATGGTTCTACTTAAAATGATCTGCATGAGTCATAGAGAAATAAAAAATCCATTCCATATTGAAAAGTATTTCATCAAGTCTTTGCCACATGTTCCATCCATGGCTTGTTGATTCAGGGGATTACCCCCAATTCTCTCAGAAGCATTAGAGATAATATTAAGGGTTGGTGTTGATGAAGAGTTACATTTCAAATCATTAGGTTTACAACACTCCAGTGAAAGTTAGTTCTAGAGTCCATAAATTATGGATGGGGTCCTTCAGTAGAAAGGTGAATATACTCTCCTAAATCTTCATTATTGATTTCTATAAGGATTAAACACAAATAGGAAGTCATGGTGTAGGTCGGAACATTAATCTAAAGTTTGGATAAAAATTTGTATAAAAGTTCAAAGTTGAAGGGAAATACTAGGGTAAGAAGAAATGAATAATTATGGAGGCAAAGTGGTTCATCACCTCAAAGCTCAAGGAAGGTTGATTAATCATTCATGAGGGGCTTCATGCGAGCCTCTTTGAACCTATAGTAGGCAGTTTAGCTTTAACACTTTGAAAATGATCATTGATTGGGAGACGGGAGGAATAGCTGTATTGGATTAAATGACTTCATTTGTTTCCTCAATCCATTTGAGAACTTTAAGGTTGTGAAGATATGAGTTTGAGTGAGGAAATTAATTGAAGGTTGGACGATTTGTTCTTAAGGAAATCCCTCCATTTTATTGATTTTCAACCAATAGTACCACATGATTTGAGATCATACAGTACAATAATACGACTAAAATTATCTAGAGGACTTATTGAAAAGAGGTGGTCAATTTTTGTGGTACGATTAATATCATACTAGATGATCTTAAGAGATTTCATTTGACCCGAGGAGTCATATGCATATTGTTTGACTAAATATATCATACAATATGAACATGAGTTTATATAGTATAAAGGGAATTATTATCCTACCGGTAGACTTTAATTCATCTAATAACCTTAACATGTGTATCGTATAGCACGATTAGGTAGTCGTACAACATGATCACCAATAAGTGAACTTATCTAGACCATTGATTTTACCTAAGGCAGGGATTTGTGTAGGATGTGTAGATCATATAGAAAGATGTTAACAATTTTTTTTTTTAATTTTCAAATTGTAAATTTTTTTATTTTCTCCACTGATGAGTGTGCGATGATCAAGGAACATCTACTAAGAAAAAAAACTAAAAAAAAAAAAAACACAAACAAACAGACAACACACAAATTCAAAATGACATTAACTTGAAGCAAACAAAAGATTAATTTATTTTAAATGATAGAAATATTTGTATTCATCTTGAATCAAGTATAAATGACTATAACACCTAGTCTAATCCTGAAGGTGCTAAATGTGTCCTAGGATAAAGTTTTAGTAATGATGTATGCCAATTGGTCTCCAGTACTATATGATGTAGTTCTATATCTCACTTTGCTACATGATCTCTTATAAAGCGATGCCTAATGTCTATATGCTTTATGTGGGAGTGTTGAATTGAGTTTTTGAATATGCAATTGTCACTAGTATTGTCACACATGATTGAAATGATGCTTACATGTATTCCAATATCTAGGAATTATTATATTACCTATAGGACTTGAGCAAAATAGTTTCCTACAATAATATATTCTAATTGAGTGGTAGATAGTCTAGATTTAGAAGTCCCATATGATTCATCAAACACCATATGTGTAGACTCTTTTACTACCAAGTTCCTCTAATTAAAAAATCTATTAGCCTTCCCTATAGATGAATAACCTAATAAGGCTCCATTAGATTTGAGATTAAATTTTCTTATGGGTGATTTTCCATTAATTAGGATAAAATCTCTACACCCAAAGGCATGTAAGTCAGAAAGGTTGGGCGTCCTACCCTTATAGAGTTCATATGGTGTCTTATTTAATTCGTATTAAACATTCACCCTATTTAAAATATAACAAGTAGTATTTATTACTTTGGCCGAGAAGTATATATGGAGAGAATATTCAACTAGCTTGGCCTTAGTAGTTTTTACCAAAGTTCTATTTCTCATTTCAGATGTTTCATTTTTCTAAGGTGTCCTAGGGCAGAAAAGTTTGACCTGCATAACTTAGTCTACTAATCTATAAACTCAGTTATGGATACATGGTAAAAAGTATATTTCTTGGGCCATCATTATTCTAGGTTCATGCCAAACTGGGGTGATTATAGATAAGAAAAAGTATACAATGTTCACCCTTTTAATGACAAAATAATCTATTGGGAGATGATGAATAGGGTAAGTGTTAGAGCTAGTAGGAGCTATATAGGAGCTATACAGGTTTGAGTTAGAGTCAGTAGGAGCTAGAGTTATCTAGGCCATAGTGGCCAAGGAAAATTATAGGTGATGGCTATTGATTATACCATGATTATTATGCCAAAAAATATGTTGTGGTAAACATTACAATCTTAACTATAACGCTAAATGTGGTGCCTCATGTTGTTAGTGGAGAAAAGCTTAAGATTATGTTGGTTACCATTACTTAGATGGGATCACTGATTGGATTAAGAAGCTAGTACTAAATGTTAGATTATTCAAGGTTTGGCAATCCTTCCTACTTTTTTGGGAATTTCCTGAAAGAAAGAATGATGAAAGAAGCTAGAGCATGACTGTGATTTATAAGTTTATCTCCTTGACCTCTTATAATAAAAATTTTGATGAAATAAAAATAATACAAAAAATGTGAATAATTTTTTCACATTTTATTGGCTTTCACATACCTAGGTGATGACATTATTAAGTTTCCACATACAATTCATGTACCTTTTAGGCCTTTTGAGGGTACAACCATTATGAATTTGACCATCCCAGCTCAGTGGTTTAGAAGGTATGTTATTTATCCTCAAGCAGTTGCTAGAAATTGATTATGCTTAATGTTAAGTTCCAACTCTTTAAGTAAGTAATTATTAGATACTGCTAATTGGGAAGTTTATATTGCCTTTGTTTTGATGCCTTTTGCATTAAGTGAGGGAGCATTAAAAATCCAAGGCAATAGATTCCACTGTCTAAGGAGCGAGGCCTTACAGACATAAGGGGAGAGAAGTGTTCTACTTTTGAGGAGCTTGCCATTGAAAGTTCATGTAGGTTTTTAGACCTTATAGAACTATCCTAAGGCTAACAAAGAGGGAGAGTGAATTGGTTATTTTAAAAATTTCTAGAATTTTCAAAAACTGTTTCTAGAAAATTTAAGCAATGATCCTTGAATATGTAGTTGTTTAAATATGATTAACTCAAAATATTTTTCAACCACTAAATATTAAAGTGCAGAAAAATAAAAATATAAAAAAATTAAAGTGAATAGAAGAACATCAAATTGATAGTAGTTCAGTCCAAACTTGATCTACATTCACTCTTTGGAGACTCCTTCTCCATGTATGACACTAAATAAAAGTGATTCTCCTTTTGCCCCCATAGCAAGATGGAGAAACACTTACAAACACTCTTCCACCAACCCAATGCAGCAAAGAATTGAAGACTTTTACACCCTTTAAATGATGGCAGTGTACCGTCACATTCTTTTTCACCCTCCTAGTGAAGGCAGTGAACTATCACATCCTTTTTCACACTTCTAGTGAAGGAAGAGAACTCTCAAGTCCTTTTCACACTCCTGGTGAAGGCAAAGAACCTTGACATAATGTTGAAAATATTCTCTCAAAAGTTTTATGAGGAGTTGGTTAGAAATTAGTAAGTCAATGGAGATTGATTTGAGAAATTTCTAGAGAGAGAAGCTATGGGAATTTCTAGAGAGAGAAAACCTTTCTTGTTTAAACCTTTTCTTTTCGCGGGCTTTCTATTAGGCGGATTCTGGTGATTTTTATGGTGGTTCAAGACCGCCGGCAGCAGATTACCGGTGGTAATCCATCTGAGCCCTCGCGGTCTGGTCAGATGAAATCTTCTGATCTTGCTCTTTGCAAGAATCAGAATGAGGAATTTGTTTCGATGACAAAATCTTTGAGTTTGGTCATCAATGAAGGATTTCGACCACCGCTGAAGGTTGATCCTATTTTGGAAGGAAAGGGTAAAGAAGTTCTTGAAGATTGAGTGACCAAGGTTAAGAAGGCTGAAGAAATTCAGGATTTGGTGATGAATCAGGGCATTGAATCTGCGTCTGTTTCTAATAATGTACTGAAACTTAAGGAGATTACAGGTAGGAAAGATTCTGCTAGTAGAGAAGAGACGAATAAAAACATTGAGATTTCGGTAGAGAAAGAAGATGGAATTTCTATTTCTTTCAATGATCAGAGTGCTAAATCTGATCTAGCGAATAACTTTGTGTCGGCCTGGAGAAAGATCCAACATATTAAATTGATTTTTAATTCAAATTCTACCAAGATGTCGGAGGATGGAATGGCTATGAAGCTCAACCCTATTAAAGAACTGGCTAATGCTCAGATTTTGAAGAAATCCCTAGTTATTATAGTGCTAGGACAAAATATACCATTTTCTGTCTGTAGCCAGGAACTTAGTAGACAATGGAGTAAGGTGGGCAGTTTTCATATGACTTCACTGGGGAATAACTGGATTCTTTGTTCGTTTACAAGCATTGAATCCATGGAGGAAATTTTAAATGGAGGACCGTGGTATATTGGAAATCACTTCATCGGAATGGATAGATGGACGGCATCGTTCTCAACTGATTCTCTTAAGGGTATCTCTTCCCCAGTGAGGATCAGATTCCCTGGTCTGCCGTTAAGCTGCTGGGATGAGGAAAACATTACTATGATTGCTTCTATGATTGGAGTTCCTTTGGTACTGGATGGGAATTCTTTTAAATGTGGGAAGAGGGAATATGTGAGATGCTGTGTTCGGATAGATTTGGAAAAGAAACTTCCTTTAGGAGTTTGTATTGAAGGACTCCATGGAAGATCAATTCAGAAGGTAGAATATGAGAAGTTGACATCACTTTGTTATCAGTGTGGAAGAGTGTGTCACAACAAAGGTATTTGCCCCGAATTAGCAAATATTCCTATTAAAAAGGCAGTTGTGGAAGAATCTGATGAGAATATGAAGCTGAGAAGTGATATGGCAAGTGAAGATCATAAGAAGCATGGTAGAGATGAGTACGGACCATGGATTCACGTCAAATTTAAAAACAACAGATTCAGGAATAATGGGAGGAATGGAGGAAATTTGGGTCCAAACAAACAGGTGTATAAACCAGTGGAAAAAATGGAGAATAATTTGGTAGATGTACAGGAAAGGAATGGTTCTTCAACTGATAATATACAAGATAAAACTGCTACTCAAGGGGAGGTAAATGTTGCTAAGACTACTCATCCTCTGGTTATTCTAGAAAATTTCAAGAGTATGAATAAATTTCAAGTATTAGAAGATGATTTTGAAGAAGGGGAAGTTCTGGAAATGGGAATTTCGAACTGCTTTAACAATTCAAAGCCCGAAGAAAATTCTGAGATTCAGAATAATGTAGATCATATAAATACTGGCTATGGTGAAGTCGAGAATAATGCAGACTTGTTGGTTTCATTGACAAGCTCAGGGAAAGTTAAGCTTTACAAAGAACTAAGATCATTAGGTCCGGTGAAAGCTGATCAAAGGAAAAGGAAAGGTGATAAGAAGAATAATAAAATGATAGGGGAACATTCCCCTGTTATTTCATAATGGCGTCTATTATTTTATGGAATTGTAGGGGGGCTAGAAAGAGGGAGGCCTCCCTATATCTTAGGGAGATTGTTAAAGACAATGATTGTTTCTTTGTTGGTCTTACTTAAAAAAAGATTTCCTGTTTAGAAAGACATGACATTGATTCCATTATTGGAATTGATTGGGATTACTGTTTTCAACTAGCAGTTGGGTTATCAGGTGGAGTTTTGGGGCTTTGGAAAAGTTGTTTGGCTTCTTTGAAGCCATTGAAGTTTCATCCCAATTAGTAATGGGAAATTTGACTATCAATACTTTAGGCAGTTGGAAGGTGCCTACAGTTTACGGTGGTAATAATGTTCAAACCCATAGAAATCTTTGGCTTTCTCTGGAAGTTTGTATGCAGGGTGATATTCCGGCTTTAATTGGGGGTGATTTCAATTGTTTCCTCTCAAAGGAGGATAAGAAAGGTGGAAATAGGTTCCATTTGTCTTGTGGACCTAAGGAGATGAAGATGTTCCTTACGAATAATGATTTCCATGATCTTGATTATGTAGGACCAAGGTTCACTTGGTGTAATAACAAAGAAGGCAACTCAAGGATTTGAGAAAGATTAGATAGATGCTTTGTAAATTCTCTTGCTTTACAAAGAATTCCCATGGCCAAGGTGAGACATCTTTCAAGAATTGCATCAGATCATGCTCCCATCGTATTAAATATGGTGGAACCACAAAACCAGAAATCTAAATTTATTAGATTTGAAGATAGTTGGAAATCATATCCTGCGGTTTGGCACATTGCAGTTAAGGCATGGAGAAAAGCTGACTATGGAAACAGTGCTGAAATTCTGCATAGGAAGTTAAAGAGAATGTTGAAAGCTCTTTACTATTGGAACAAGAACAAATGTAAGGAATTGAACTTGTTGAAAGAAACCTTGAAAAGAGATATTCTAGAGTTGCAGCTAGAAGAAGCTAGTAGTGAGGATTTCACAGTTGATAGATTGAAGCTTCATAGAAGTAAGGTGCATGAATTACAAGTAACTTTGGGTAGATTAGCCACTTGGTGGAACCAAAGAGCAAAAATCAGATGGCATCATGATGGTGATAGGAACTCCAGTTATTTTCATCAATTTGCTTTGGCTAAGAGAAATGGTAACCTTATATGGCAAATCAAAAATGAGAATGGTCAGTTTGTAGAAGATTTTGGGCAAATTGAGGATGTCTTATATAATTTTTTTAGTAAAAAATGGACTTCAAGGGAATGTCTGCTATCGGGCTGGCCTTCAATACCCACAAACCTGCAGTTCTCGGTTGATGAAGCTGATGTCTTAGAGGCTGATTTCACTAAAGAGGAGTTGATAAAGGCGGTTTTCAATCAAGGTAATAACAAGTCTCCGGGGTTAGATGGCATTACAACATCCTTTTTCAAATTTTTTTGGAAAATTATGGAAGATGATACTTGGAAGGCGATTGACAGTTTTTTTAAGACTAGTTATATGCATAAGGATTGGAAAGATATGTTAGTAGTCTTGATTCCAAAAACAAAAATCCTACCATGCCGTCCAACTTTAGGCCTATAAGCCTATGTCAAACTATATACAAGATTGTGGCTACTATGATTTTGAATAGAGTAAAGAAATGCATTTCCAAATGTGTCACTGAAGAACAAGCTGCTTTTATTAATGGTCGCTCAATGTCAGATCATTGCCTCATTGCTCAAGAGATCTTTCATAAAATTAGAATCACAATAAACAAAAAAGGATTTATGGTGGTTAAGCTTGATATGGAACAAGCTTATGAAAATATGAGTTGGGATACTTTAGAACAAGTGTTGCAGATGTTTGGCATGCCGGTGAAGATGACTGGGCTGATTATGGAATGTGTTAAAAGTGCAAGATTTTCTTTCATCATCAATGGTAAAGCTTCCAAGTGGATCACTGTTGCAAATGGGTTTTGTCAAGGTTGCCCCTTCTCCCCTTATCTCTATATTTTGTGCTCTCAATTGTTTTCTTTAGCTATGGCTCAAGATGGTCAAGATTTGGGAATCCAAACTTCACAGAGATCTCAAAAAATCAGTCATCTCTTATATGCCGACAATGTGCTGATATTCTCTCATGCTTAAAAAATTTGTCCATTAAATTAAGAAGCATTGTTTTAAAATTCTGTAGTTGGACTGGTTTGAAAGTAAACAATGCAAATCACAAATTATTTTCAGTAAGTCCATGAATAGAATTGAAAAGGTTCGAGTAAAGAGAATTCTGAATTTCAAAACAGTTAAAGAGCTGCATTATCTTGGTATCCAGTTGCTTCTTAGAAGGCCGGTTAGAGTAGATTTTCAGTTCCTCATTGATAATGTTTTGAATAAATTAAACTCATGGGGAGGTAAATGTCTTTCTTTGGCGGGAAAATTTATTCTTGCAAAGACATCGCTACTATCTCATCCAAATTTTGTTTCAACTCATAATATGGTACCTAACAAAGTTCTTCAAGAGATAGATAAATGCTGCAGAAATTTCATTTGGAACAAGAGAAATGGCAAGAAGGGGATGCATTATGTATCTTGGAGTACTCTATGCAAATCAACAAATAAAGGTGGGATGAATTTGCACTCGGCTGTTGATAGAGTTGGGCCTCTTAAAGCTAGATTAACGTGGAGGATGATTCAAAAGCCTGATTCTTTACTTTCACGGGTTGTTGCAGCCAAGTATGGATATAATGTTTGGAAGACTAAATGCAAGAGTAACACTTCTGTTGCTTGGAAAGTGTTAAATGAAGAAGCTAGATACTTGAAACCACTTTTGAGGTGGGGAGTAGCTAATGCTAGAAGCATTGATGTTGTTAATGATGTCTGGTTATTAGATAAGAGTTTTAATGAATGGCCTATCACTGTTGATTGCTTGGGTTTGGAAGGTTTAAAACTAAACCATTTCATTGATTCGAATGGATCATGGAAGATGGAGGAATTGCTCTATTATTTTAATGAGAATTTGATTTTTGTGATTATACAAATCAAGATTGAGTATGAAATTCTGGATGACTACATGGAAAAAATTCATTTTTTATCAAGAAAAACCATTACAGCAAGGGCGTATGAGGCTCACTGCAGTAGCAAGCAAGTATGTGAAGCAGTTCATGGGTTTAATATCTGGTTTAAAAAACTAAAAATGATGGCACAGATGGAAATGTTTTGGTGGAGGTTGAGTAGAGGTGTTATCCCAACTAATGAGTTCTTGAAATTCAGAAAACTATGTAATGATGATCAATGCGCTAGAGGCTGTGGAGAAGTTGAAAATCTGTCACATATAACTGCTATGTGTAAACATTTGCAGGAAGTGCTGAAGAAGATCCATTAATGGGGTATTTTTGTTCTAGTTTTTAACTCAATGGATGATTGTCTAAGTGAACTTAAACTTCTATCTATGAGTGCACCAAATGTTGTTATTCTTTATTACAATGCTGTGTACTGGAATTGGAAAAACAGAAATGAGGTGGTTCATGGCAAGAATGCTAATACGGTTTCAACAACTGCAGCAAATGTGTTATCCACTGCTTACCTATCTTCTAATCCTCTCATTGCTAGCTGGGGTGCTAATCTCCCTTGGGAGTTTCAAACTATTTGGCACCCTCCATCGCAAGGATGGATTAAGATCAATGTTGATGCGACACTTCTATCTTCTTATAATACTAGAATTGGAGGTTGCTTTAGAGATGATAAAGGCAGATTATTGATGGCCTTTGGGGAAAACAGAATGTATTGGGACATTGCAAATCTTGAGCTAGCAGCTGTGATTTCAATCAAGAAGTACCTACAACCATGGATGGTTGAATGCAAAGGACTCATAATAGAAGGAGATAGCATCAATGTTATCAAATTCATTCAAGATTCTTTGAATAAGGCGAAGTGGCAAAGCTACAACCGGATAGAGGAGAATCTTCTATTCTTGGCCGATTTCAATAAGTTAATTTTCAACCATATACATAGAAATGGTAATAGAGTAGCCGACATGTATGCTACTATGGCTTTAAATTACAATTTTTGTTTTGATAGCTTTTCTTTTGCAAACATCCCTTCTTCTCTAGGCTTTCTTTTGAAGAAGGAATGTGAACACTTGCTTTAGTTTGTATCTTGTTCTTTCTTTCCTTTAATGCATTTGCTATTGAAATCTTCAAAAAAGTTGGTTAGAAATTTGTGAAGACAAAGAGATACTCTCTTTAGGCAACCTTATGAATCCCTCACAACTCACCCTCACTAGATCTCTCATAATTCACTTTTATAATCTCTTCCAAACACTCACACGTAATAAACACTCTCATGAAAAATTCACATCAAAGGTCTTGAGTGTTATTGTTTAGGACTTTTTATTTAGGAAATATAAGAAATGTTGTCCAAAAACTAAAAATTACAAGTGAACCGACTTTAGATTGTATAATATGATCATGGATCATCTATACAAACAGTTTAAAAATGCTGGTACATTCAAGTATAAACCTAATTTCATACACTATTAGTTGTTTGTATGAACTGACATCGTTTTATATGAATAATTGAAAACTGAACCTATTCATTTGGTACAATCCTGTATAAACCTTATTTTGTATATTATTAGTCGTCTGTATGACATGACATCGTACTATACCAACAGTTCAAAATTGAACATATTTATTTGGTATGATCCTATACAAACCTTAAATCATACTCTATCAGTCATCTGTATTATTTAACATCGTACAATATGAATAATTAAACAAATCAAGCTAAGTTTTATACGATCTTGGATGAACCCATTTTTATACTATATCAATCATGTGTAAAATTTGACATTATATAGTATAAGCAATTAAAAAGTATAAGACATGTTTTGATTAACTAGATTTTGGAGAAAAATAAGACAAATTGTATGGTATGATTATTTTAAAATTTAAAGTTTCGACACTGCCCTACTTTGTGTGTCTGCACGGTTACTTAATTACAATCACACACTCTTAGACTCAAGAAAATAATAAAAAATATTTAAAACTTGATTACATGAAATTTTTGGGTTCCTTGCATGTAGGATTGCTGGATTCCCATCATATAGTAATCCAACACTTGAAAGACCTTGATCATAGCCGTATCTTTTCAAGAAGGTCATACTATATTCAAGCTTATCAAATGCGTCTCCTCTAATGGATGTCAAACGTTGATGTTAGGGAAGAATCTCCTATTACTCCTGTGTGAATTTCCTTTCCAAATTTGAGACTTCATTTTTTTAACTCGCAAATTTTATTTGGGCTTGCTTTGATTTTTGGTTGATCGTTACAAATGGATCAAGCCACTACTATCTCTCACCCTTCGATGGCTTGTGTTCTTATGGAACATGATATTTCTAATAAATACCCGAATGAAGTGTGTATAGGATCCGAGTTGAATGGTTACTTTAAAAAAATGGAATTTAAAAATCTTCCTCATTTTTGCTCTGAATAAAATGTATGGTCATGGTGTTAATGAATTTTTCACATTGCACCCTCTACTTTGTAAAGATAAAGCTATTTCCAAACAAACTCAATGCAAAGATGTCAGTGTGGTTGCTCTCGAGAATGAAAATATGCCGTATGTTGAGGTTGAAGGAAATAGTTCCAAATTTGGTAATGAACCTATACTAGTGCATACTAACCCGTCACCTATCATTGTGCATGTTTCTTTGTCTCCTATCATGTGGATAATCCTCCCTATGATCAGGGCAATATTATTAGTAACTTTGCTAGTTTATTCAATGAATGCGAAAATTTGGAGAAACAAAGGCTTACTATTTCTTCTCCTCAAAATAATGTTATCTCAGAATTGCCAGTTATGGATTGTATGTTGGATACCAATAAATCATCTAATATTTATGCCTCTCAATTTATTATTCATGATTAGGGAACTACTTTTGGAAGTGAAATGATTAGCAGAGAGCTTGTGGTTGTACAAAAACATGAGGGTAAGTGAGATGGCTTTGGTTCTGAAAGAGAATGTGGAACTTGGTTTGAATATCAATGTAAGTGTTGATGGAGATTTGTTGGAGGAAGGTGAATTTCTTCAAGAGGTAAAGGAAAAGGGTTTGCTAAATGCTTTGCTTTTACTGACACTGATGAGTTAGAATTTTCTGCTAAATGCTTTGTTAAAGATGATAATGATACTAGTTTTAATAAAGTTCAAAATAAGCATGGTAAAAAGAGAAAGAATCTTATTTTACAATCAACTAGAAACACCTGCTCACAAATTAGTCATTAGATTTGTTTTTATGTTTAAGTCTATTATTTGGATTATTAGGGGGATTGGGCGCTCTTCTTCTCATTTGAGAGTGAATAATTTATGTCGTATACATGATATTTCTATTCTTGTTTTCCTTGAACCTCTTGTTAATGTTTCTAAGTTACTTAGTACTAATAAATTTTTAGGATTTAAGCATGCCACTGTGAACTCTAATAAAATTTTTGTTATTCTGGAAAGATCCGGTTCGGATTGATATCCTTGGAAACTTTACTAAAGTTCTACATTATAATATTTAAGTATTAAATTTAAATTTTTGTGCATCTTTTATTTATGCTGCTTCTTCTCGTGGGACTAGAAAAATGTTTTGGGATCAGTTATATGATTTTCATAGCATTTGTCATTTTCCTTGGTTGGTGGGTGGTGATTTTAACACTATTTTAAATAATTTAGAGCTTATTGGGGGTCCACTCCTATTTTTCATGTTATGGAGGATTTTAATATTATGATTATGGATTGTAATCTCATGAATATTTTCTTTTCAGGTAAAAATTTTACTTAGAACTGAATGCAATTATTGCAACGGCTGGATCGTGTTTTATTTAATGATAACTGGCTTAACTCTTTTAGCTCTATTTTTATTAAGCATCTTAGTTGTATGCTTTTTGCTTGTTCTGTTTTGTTACTTGGGCTTAATACTAGACATGTGAATTCTTTTCCTCAATTTAGATTCCAAAATATGTGGTTATAGTGTGACTCATTTCTGAATGTTGTTCAGGACAATTGGGTGGCCCCTTTGCATCCTAATAACTCAATCATTGGCATGAAAAAACTTTGGTTTAAATTGAAAATACTAATACAACTTTTAAATTGGTGGAATCACAAAATTTTTAAAATATTTTTTCTTAGATCTTAAGTTTGGAAGATGCCATTATTAATGTTGAGCTTAATTATCAAGTTTCTCCTTCTGATGATGACTTTGCTTTACTTAGAGCGGCTAAGGATTGTCTCTTTAAATTACAAGCCTAAGAGAAAACTTTTTGGAAACAAAAAGCTGTTGCTAAGCATCTAGTGGAAGGTGATAATAACATAAAGTATTTTCATGCTTTGGTTAAAAGGAAACATGTTAATAATTCCTTTAACAAAATAAAGCGTGAGGATGGTTCTGTTATTGAGAATGTTGAGGAAATTGCTTTAATGGCTGTTCAACGCTTTCAAAATTAGCTTAACAAGGACTTTACCCCTGGGAATTTTGATAACCCTCCTATTATTCCCAACCTCATCTCGTATGAGGATAATGATTTTCTTTCTAAACCTCCATCTTTAGGTGAATTAAAAGATATGGTTTTTTTTATAAATGGCGACTCTGTTGCTTGTTCGGTTGGTTATACTACTATTTTTTTTTTTCAAAAAGTTTGGTGTATTATTAGTGATGATCTCTATGCTGTAGTTATAGAGTTTTTTGCCGGTCATGCTATGCCTAAATTTTTTTCATCCACTTCTATTATTCTTATCCCTAAAATAATGATGTTAGCAATTGGAATAACTTTAGACCTATTAGTCTTTACACCTTTTTTAGTAAGCTGATTTTTAAAATTTTTTATGAATCATTTAACTCTTGTTCTTCCTAAAATTATATCTCCTTTTCAAATGTGTTTTGCTAAAGGTCGTGCCATCTCTAACCATATTTTGTTGGACCAAGAATTCTTCCATGATTTGGATGTCAAGGTGAGGGGTGGTAATATGATCCTGAATCTTGATATCTCTAAAACTTATAATAATATTAATTGGAAAATTTATTTATAACATCCTGTAGTTATTTGGTTTTAACTTTGTTTTCATTAACCTTATTAGAAATTTTATTGAAGGCCCTTATTTCTCTATTATTATTAATGGCAAGAGTTCTTGTTTCTTTAAATCCTCTTATGGTTTAAGATAGGGAGATCCTGTGTCTCCAGCTCTTTTCATTATTGCGACTGATTATCTTTCTAGAAGCATTGCCAACCTTTTCAAAAATAACCCCAGCTTTAACTTTAGGACTTTGGGGGGCTTCCCCATATCTCACTTATGTTTTGATGATGATTTTATCATTTTTACAAATGCTTCTTGTAATAGGATTAGTAGGCTTCTGGATTTCTTTCATAACTTTGAAACTGTTACTGGCCTCTCTTTGAATAATAACAAGTGTTGCTTCATTGTCTCTAATAAGGTGCCTAATGCTCGTATCTCGGCTATTAAAGACCTCACTAGTTTTGTATAACGAAATTTACCTATTAAGTATCTTGGTATCCCTCTTTTCAAAGGTAGAAAGAAATATTTTTGGTTTGATGATTTAATTGCTTCGGTGCTGAATAAACTATTATCTTGGGATTCTAATTTCTTAAGTTTTGGGGGTAGACTTACTCTCATTAGAAGTGTTCTATGTTCTCTACCTATTTAATCTTTCCAAACTCTGTTACCCACTAAAATGGTGTGTAATAGAATTGATAAAATTATCAATAATTTTTTTTTGGAAAGGTACTAATAGCAACACTAAAATTGCTTGGTCTTCTTGGGACAAGTGTTGTGGGGTTTTGAAGGAGGGTAGCTTGGGGTGTAAAAGCATCTATGATTTGGCTCATGCTTTTTCTTTCATTTTATGGTTTACTTTTCCTGCTAAAATGAGTTTGTGGACTAAATTTATGAATTCCAAATATTGTCTACTCTTTGTAGTTTTAATTCTAGTGACTCTAATGTTTGGCAAAGGCTTTACAAGGTTAAGTGGGATGTGGAGCCTCTTCTTTCTTGGGGGCTTGGGGGTGGAAATATCTTCTTCTAGCAGGACTAATGGATAGGTAATCAATCTATTGATTTCATAATTAATTCCTCTTATGCTAATGCAGTTAAGGTAAATTTTTTCATTAATGATAACAGTTGGGATTATGATAAACTTGCTAATATAAATTCCTAATTTTATTATTCAAAAAATTCTTAATTTCCCCTTGAACTTGGAGTGGAAAGATATTATATTATGTAAGTTGGCAAATGATGGGGTTTTTAGATTAAAAGATTCTTGACATATGTTTAGAACTAAGAATATTGTTACTAGTATTTTCTCTATGATTTTGCATAAAAGCATTCCTCCCAGTGTTGCTACTTCTATTTTTAGAATTTTAAATAGATTCATTCCTATAGATGATAATTTGATCAAAAGAGGTTTTATCCGTCCATCTAAGTGCCAATGTTGTTTTCATGTTGAGAATATGCATCATGTTTTCGTCTCGGGTCCTTTAGCTATCAAAACTTGGTATTATTTTGATGACATTTTCAAATTAACCTATTTTAATGGGAATTTGTCTATTAATGTTATGCTTAATTTTTTGTTTGTTAATTCTAAAGGCCATATTAAAAACATTATTCCTTCTCTTATTTTATGGTTTCTATGGATAGAGAGGATAATTCTCTATTTAATGGCATTAGAATGGACTCTCAAAGGATTATTAAAAATGTGAAGATAAACTGCTGAGCATGTTTTCTGTTAATTTGCTTTCTATCAAGAGTTTCAAGAATTATTATCATGTTGCTCCTAATTTAGCTATTAGGTTGGGTGTGCTTCTACCTATCTCTGAGCCTCGATATGTTTCTTGGGTTAAAACCTCTTTGGGTTGTTAAAAACTAAATGCCGGTGTTTCTGATAATGATATCAGCGTGGGGTGTGGTGGGATCATAAGAGACTGCAAAGGTAATGTAACTCTTACTTTTGCGGGTCCTTTGTATAATGGTAACTTTCATTTGGCCCTTCTTAATGCTATTCTTTATGGGCTAAGAATCTGTATGTCTCTTGATATTACTAATATTGGGATTAAGGTTGAGTCTATTCATAATATTCATTGCATTATTGATGCTGCTGACTCGATTTGTAATTTTGAGGTTTTCTTATCTTGTTAGGGACATTAAACAATTGATGATTTTTATCAATGTGTCCTTTTCTCAAGTGTTTAGGGAAGGTAATTCATGTGCTAATTGGATGGCCCATTTTGGGTCCGTGATTGGCTACTTCATTGATTTCTTGGAAGCTCATATTCATGTTCCTTTATAAGGCCTCTTTAAATTGGACAAAATCTTTTTACCTTATGTTAGGAGATAATTTGGTCTTTTTTCTACTTTTCTTTATTTCTATGAGTTTACCCCTTTTGTTGCTATTATTCTGGAGGTTTGGCTTTATTGGCCTACTCCATGGTATTATTTTTTTCTTGAGGCTTTTCTTGGTTGGCATCCTATTTTTCATTTTTCTGTTGTGATGCTGCTAGTTTGGATTAATTTTTCTTTTTTTGGGGTTGAACTATGATTGTATTAGCTTTTCTTTTGACAGTTATTCCAATTGTTACTCTCCTTCCTCTTGCTACTATGTTGGGCTTTGGATTTGCCTGATCCTTTTGCGTGTGGGTTTTAATGTGGATTCTAGTAGGGGCTCAGGTTCTTTGATTGGGTATCTTGGTGGTGCTCTGGAGGTCTATTGGATTACCTGGGGTGTTGTTTCTTTTCTATTTCATTAGTGTTATTGTAGCTATTTTCTCTAGGCTGCTATTATATTTTTGGAGGTGGTGTGGGCTTTCTTGGGTAGGTTTTTGCTCTTTTTGTGGTGGTTTATTTGTTTTTAGTTATGGTTAGCCTCTTCCTGGGTGTGGATGGTTCCTCTCTTTATGTCCTTTTCCTGGTGTTTTTGGAGCTTATTGCTTGGGGTGTGGGCTTTGGCATGTTGGTTAGATGGAGCAACATTGGGCTTATCCTAATGATGCTTGCGGGATCCAATTTATCCTGAGCTCTCTTTGCCCGATCACTATTTGTAATTATTGAGGTATTTATTACTTAGCTGGAGTTTTGTGGATCAGGGCTAATCCTTTAGTGTGTTGGTTGTGCTTTGTGATTATTTACCTTTCTTGGTTGGATTTTGCTGGGTAGATGTTGAGGGCTTCCCTTTGGACCCTCTCGGTTGGTATATTTTTAAGGTCATTTTAGCTTGTTGCTTGTTGTGCCATGGTTTGTTTCTGTTAGTGGATGAAGGTTTTAATTACCACACTTTTCTTAGCTTTATCTCTAGGGTGGCTATGTTCTGGGGTACCATTAATGATGGGTTGGAATTTTACTATTTTGTTCTTTATTCCTATTCATTTTTCTATTCTTTTTCTTGGAGGATGTGGTAAACCTACTATTTGGTTGATAGCATTTTGGGAACTGGTAATAGATGCTTCACCTTTATTGGGACTTATAATTTGGATAACTGTTGGGATGATTTCTTTACCCTTTGGTTTAATTACTGTTATACTTATCCTATGTTTCATACTTTTTTGAATTTCATTTTTGCATGTGCTTGTATTGAGCTCTTCTTAGTGGGGAAGATAGAGATGTTTGCTATTTTTTGGTCCGTTCCTTATTTTTGGGTGCTCGTTCTTATTCACCGTATAATCTACCTAAGGCTGTTTGTAATTTTTCTTAGCATGGACCTCGAGCTTTTAGGGTTTTTTTACTTTCTTTTTATCGTTCGTTTGAGCAGTAGTAAGCTTGAGGTCCCTTTAAGGACCGTATAATTATTTTTTGAATTAACACATAGGCCCCTTAGAGGGTTTCCCCTAAAAAAAATTAAATAGTAAAATAAAAGAAAAATAAGTCACTATTTTTGCAATAATTATGACTACAAGATTCATATCTATTATAACATCAAGATGATCTTCTATTCTAAATCTAGTTTGCAAATTGAGTTAAGGCTTGAGAGGGAAAATAAATTATGAAATAACATTGTATTGCAAAAATAAAAATTTTATTCCCTTAAATCAACATTTTGAGATTTAGCCAATAGAACATACATTAATAACAAAAATATATATATATATATATATTAAATTAGCAACATAGAATAGATTCAAATTAATAACAACTAATCCAATATTATCAAATAGCAACTATTCAAACAATTATTGTATCTAGCATCTAGTTGGTCCTTGTGAGTCTAGATATGATCAAATCATTGATCTAAATAAGACTCAAGATGATCAAATTTTTGAACCATCTCTTGATAAAAATGATACTCAGGTCAACGAGCTGGTGCAGGTGCTTCTCCTTCTCTAATTTCATCTCCCTCATACCCTTGATCCTAGTGAGAAAGAGTACAAAAGGAAGCATTAGTGAAATAGATTAGAATATTGTTTGGATGATCGAGATGAATCAAATTGTATTTTATTTCAAGGATATATGCGATCAAGTGTCTTAAAGCCACATTCTTCTTCCTTTTAGTGGTAGGAAGTCTAATGTCAGTAAGATTATCGATGTAGTGCATAATCAACTGGGCTTCATCAATTAGAGTATTTAACATTATAAGATATGTGACAATAAAAAGCAAAGTAGTGAGGTTGATTCGATCACCAGCTTTAGGAATAATGGATGTTCTTAAAACATGTTAGATGATCCTTGCATTTTTATTTAAAGTGTGTACACAAGATAAGTGATAGGCTGAAGGTACACCTCTAAGGGTTTGATATATGGTAGAATAATCAAAATTAGCTCTTGAAGTCATAGTGTGTGCCCTTACTCCTTTAGTTCTAAGATATAGAAATGTGCCTAAATCCTCCTTAGTGATTTTCTACTCTTTCTTTAAACACAAATGAGAAAACTATATTTATTAGAAACTGTATTGAGGGATATTATTTCTCTATTATTGTTAATGGTAAAAGTAATGGTTTTTCTAAATCTTCTCATGACTTAAGATAGGGTGATCCAATCTCTGATGCCCTCTTCATTATTGATGCTGAGTACTTATTTAGAGACCTTGCCAACCTCTTTGAGAATTCCCCTAGCCTCTATTTTAGAACTTCGGGTGGTTTTCCTTTCTCTCACTTATGTTTCGCTAAAGATTTTATTATTTTTACTAATGCTTATGTTAATAGGATTAATAAACATATGGTTTTTTTTCATCATTTTGAAATGGTTAGTGGTCTCTCTCCGAATAAACATAAGTGTTGTTTTATTTCCTCCAAGAAAGTGTATAAAAATCTTATTTTTGGCTATTAAAGATTTAACTAGTTTTGTACATGGTCATTTTCCTATTAAGTACCTTGGGGTGCCTCTCTTTAAAACTAGAAATAAAACTTTTCTTTTTGATGATTTAATTACTTATGTGCAGAATAAGCTTTTGTCCTAAGATTCTAATTTTTTTGGGTTTTGGGGGTAGAATAATTCTCATTAGAAGTGTTCTTTGTTCTCTACCTATTTATATTTTTTAAACCCTTCTTCTTACTCAGGTGGTTTGTAATAGAATTGATAAACTTTTCATTAATTTTTTTTAGAAATGGTAGAAATGGTCTAGTATCAATTCTAAAATTATCTGGTTCTCTTGGGACAAGTGTTGTGGTGTGTTGGAAGAGAGTGGCTTGGGGTGTAAGAGCATGAATGATTTATTCTATGCTTTATCCTTCAAGTTGTGGTACAAATTTCATGCTAAAGTGAGCCTTTGGACTAATTTTATATTTGCTAAGTATTATGTGGGTAGGCATCCGATTACTTATTTTTTTAACAAAGGTGATTCTAAAATGTGGCATGGACTTTGCAAAGTTAAATGGGCTATTGAGCCTTTTATCTCTTAGGGGCTTGGTGGTGAAGACATTTTCTTTTGGCAAGATAGTTGGTTGGGTAATCACTCTATTGATTCTATTATTAACATCTTTTCCATTGCGGCTATTAAGGTGAATTATTTCATTACTAATAATTATTGGGATTATGAGAAACTTGCTAATGTTATTCCTGACTCTATTATTCAACAAAATTTGAACCTCCCCATGAACACTGATTATGATGATTTACCTTTATGTGAATTGTCCAAAGATGGTGATTTTAGATTAAAGGATGCTTGGCAAGCCTTTAGATCTAAAAACGAGGTTACTAATAATTTTTTCTATGCTTTGGCATAAAAGTATTCCTTCCACTGTGGCTATTTTTGTTTGGAGAATTTTGCATAAGTTCATTCCTACATATGATAACTTAACTAAAATAGATTTTATTTTGTTGTCCAAGTGCCAATGTTGTTATCTTGTGGAGAATATGCATCATGTTTTTCTCTCTATTCCTTTAGTTGTTCAAACTTAGACTTATTTTGATGACATGTTAGAATTGAATCACTTTAATACTGAAATGCCTATTAATGCTATGCTTCATTCTTAGTTTATTAATTCTAGATGTCATATAAAAAATGTTATCCCTTCTCTCATTTTGTTGTATTTATGGTTAGATAGGAATAATTATCTTTCTAATGGTGTTGGTATGAACCATCATAGAATTATTCAGAATGTAAAAGACACGGTTCTAGCTCTTTATTATGTTAAGGTGTTATCTATCAAGAATTTTAAAAAATTATCCTTTTGTTGCGTTTGTTTTTGATCTTAAGTGGGAGGTTGATCATCCTCCTACTGAACCTAGGTTTTTTTATTGGACCAAACCCCCTAATAACTGTTATATGCTGAATGCGGACGGTGTTATCATTGGGTCCACCTTGGGGTGTGGTTGGGTTATCAGGGATAGTAATGGTAATTTCATTATGTCTTTTGATGGTCCTTTACAGAATTGTGATGTTAACTGTGATGTCATCTCAGCTATTCTCCATGGATTAAGATTATGCATTTCTCTTGATTTAACTAACAATGCTATTGAAGTTGATTCCAATTTTAGTCTTCAATTTTTAAATTCAGTTAATGATATGGTGTGTAATCCTACCCTTTTTTTATCTCGTAAGGTAAATTAAGAACTAATTGATCTTTATGAACTATTCTTTCTCTCATATGTACGAGGGAAATGCTTGTGCTAAATGGCTTGCCAATTGGGGGTGTAGTTTAGACTATTTTTTTTATGTTTCTAGCACTAGCCTCCCTTCTCCACTAAAAGGGCTTTTAAGATTAGATAAATTGGTATTCCCTATTTTAGAATTTAATTCTTACTATTGGCTAGAGCCTGTGGTCATGTTTTCTTTAGTTCTTGGTGCTGGCTCTCCGTTAGTGTGCTGGAAGTTTTACTTGTGGTGTTGGTTTTTCTTGTTGCTCTATTTATGGTTGGCTATCAACTATGGTTCTCGATATGGTTTTATGATTTCTAGAATTCACCAGTTTTATAGCCTTATCTTGATTATTTTTGGGTGTGTTTAGTCTGCCTTGTCCTCCTACATCTCTTATTTTATTATTTTTTGGTCAATTGGTTCTCATTATTCTAGCTTTGGTCCCCATTTGTTTGAGTGCTTGGTTTCTTCCTTGATGCTGAGCTTGGTTGTCTTGTTGTGTGTGTTGGTTTTTGGAGCAAACTATGGTCCTTGGTTTTGGTGCCTATGTGCCTTATGGGGGCTGGTAATAATCCATAGTACTTTTTGGTTACTGCCACATGTTATCCTTATTATAATTTTGATTGTGGGTCTTTCCTTTGTTGCTTTGCTAAGTTGGTGTGGAATCTATACTGCCTTACTTGGTTGAATTGTTCTAGGCATAATGTTGACGTGTTAAGGTTATTTTGTTGTTGTTATTTATATGTTGTATGTTTCGCTATATTAATTTTGTGGTTGACAGGTTTTTTAAAATCTATATCCATTCATGTGCCTATAGTAAAGTTTTTTATGGGGTTCCTTTTAACTATCTTGGTTGCTATGTCTTGTTGCTTTCTTACATATGTTGCTTCCTTCTTACTAATTCTTATATGGATAAGTACTGGATCTATCAATTTGCTAGATTTTGTTATCATTTATGCAATTTTTATGTGGGTCATCACCTGGTTTTGTAAAATTTTCTTAGTCCACGTGTTCGTCATGGCAGTTTTTTGGATATGAAGCTGGATCTGGATGCTGATATTTGTTTTTTTCCTTGTTTTTGGGTGCTCGCTCTTTTGCATAATAGAATGTACCTAGAGTATAATGTATTTTTGCTTAGAAAGGAACTCGAGCTCATAGGTTTTTTTTTTGCTTTCTTTTTGTAACTCTTTTGAGCATTATGGAGCTTGATGTCCCTTTAAGGACTTTGTAGTTTTTCCCTGAATCAACGCATAGGCCCCTCTGTGGTTTTCCCTTAAAAGAAAAAAGTTGATTCCTTTGTTGTTGTGGGTAAACCATAATGGCCTCAGCAATCTTCATAGGGACTATAAATTTCTCAACCTTAATATTTTTAGATGCTTGAAGATTAAAGTCCTTTGTTGGAGGATCAAAAGCAGTGTTGATTACAGGTATTATTATGTTATATTGCCCATGTTATTACTGCAGTATATTTCAAACTCAAAATTAAGAAATTCTAATATAAAAAAGAAATTTATAAACTACATATATTCATTTTAGTAAGCTTAAGTCTATATAATTGATTGGCCACACTTTAAATAATAAGTCCAAAACAATTTTTTTAAAGATAAACTGGTTTACTATCCTTTTCTCTTCTCAATTAAGCTTCAATCAAATATACCCTCAGCTAGATTAACCTTCAGTAGAATATATCCTTTTATGTTATCATTAAGTTTCTTTTTTTACTTTCGTAAATCCTAAATTTGCAAAAAAAAAAAAAAGTACAAACAAATAAACCATATTTAAACTAAATAATAACTAGGCTCCAATTCAATAAGTAGAGTTTGCAAGTAAAGTCAAGAATAATAATTAAAATATATATATATACCATTTAGATAAGGACAAAGCAACAATCTCCATACTACAAAATAATGACATGGTGTTTTGATTGAAAAATATAATTAAGTATATATGCAAGTAAAGTCAAGAATAATAATTAAAATATATATATATACCATTTAGATAAGGACAAAGTAACAATCTCCATACTACAAAATAATGACATGGTGTTTTGATTGAAAAATATAATTAAGTATATATAATTTAAAAAAAAATATTTAATTATCTTTGGGAATATTAAATTTTGAACTTTTAAATTGAACGCGTCATTATGAACAATATATCGCCTCGAAAGACGATCATATCGTTCCCTAATGGGTTCAAATTTCAGAATTTTAAATTTATCTAAATTATTATAGTCAGACTCAAGGGGAAACAACATATGATCTCGAAAGATCATAATGAAGTTTAATCGATTGTCTGACTATGATAATTCGGATAGAAGAACATTAATCTCATAATCAAAACTACAATAATAATTGATATATCTATCCGAAGAAAGAAGGTATCAATTATTATCGATCATTCAAAAATGACGATAA
>NW_021319957.1:640147-698741 GCF_001605985.2 Dendrobium catenatum | reverse complement strand
TTGGTTTCAAATTTTGGATTTGGATTGGGTTTTGGATTTGATTGATTATATGTCTGGATTGACTTATGATCTAGGTAGATCCTAAAGTCTGACTCCTAGAAGGGTCTTAAGGTCTAGAATAGATCTTAAGGTCTGAAGTCTAGAAGAATCCTAAGATTTAGAATGGATCCTAAGGTCAAGATTCTAGGAGGATCCTAGAGTTTGAATTGATTTGGAGATCAGATTGATTTAAGGTCAGGATCGGTCCAAGTGACCTCATACAAAAATGAGGTCAACACATGGTTGATAGAAATAAAAGAAAAACATTAAAGAGAACTAAGCATAGATGAAGAACAAAGGCACTCTTTATTCTACCATCGTAACATAGTTACAGCTTTAGATTATTTATATATGTTGATTCCTAATGTTTGTTAGCTATCATTATCTTGCTATTATGATGAAATAGAGTGACTATAATTCTTTTGACAAAGGAGTGTCCTTTGGTTAGATTAGTTGGAGAAGCATGTGTTGATAGTTTGTTTGATAAGTGCTAACTGTGCCCCTCAAACTAATGAGCTATAGGTTGGATCATCAGTTTGTATTGAAGGAAATGAAATATGGTAGAAGACAACTTCTTGGTAAGAATATCTGCAGGTTTATCGATTGTGTTGATGTGGAGAATGATGATTTTTTTAGGCTACATGTTCAATGATAAAATGGTAGTATATTTCAATATGTTTTATTCTCGCATGGAATAGCGGATTATTAGAAAGTGTAATAGATGATGTATTATCACGATGCAAAGTAGTGGTTGTAGTTAGATTTGCTTAAAAATTAGTGAGAATGCATTGCAGTCAAATGATATCAGAAGTGGCAGACACAAGAGCTCGATATTCCACCTTCGTAGAAGACTTGGAAACATTTACTTATTTTTAACACACCAAGAAATAAGAGTGTTAAAATTCCTAAAGTGATAGAGCCATTTTCTAGAGAGAGAGAGAGAGATTTTAATTGAGATATTTTTTCAAAATTTCCATCCTTGATTACTGGCTGGTTCGTCAGCAATGACGGCAGGCCATTCATCTACCACCTCTGGTGGCTGAACTTCTGCCGGTCTTAATTGTGGTGACTCGGCTTTACTATTGGGTTTGAAGATCTCGTCGAATTGTTGGGTTAATCAAAAGATTTCCTCCAACTCCCCTTTGGTGATCAAAGAGCTAATTGATGTCCCAGCTAAAGCTTCTTCTCTAGTGTTTGGTAAAGCCAAACAATCAGCTATAGATTCAAAATTGTACACTCCACGGTCTACTGGAAAAATTAAATCAAACAATTTTGAATCACCTGGAATGAAACATTTTCTTAACAGGTTTGGCAATACAGCTAAGTCCGGTGACTGATCTAAGGGAGAACCTTCAGTTCAAAAGTCGGTTGATGGAACATCAGCTGTTTGTGATAATGTCCAAAATAATGGAGTAACTATCAATCTTGCTCAAGGAATTATTGGTGATTTGAGGAAGACAATCCTGGCTAATCCATGGTCTAAATGCCCATACGTCAAGGTTAACTTTTCAAAGGATGAATCATTCATGTTAGAAGATTGAAAGACAGTTAAGCTACATGAACCAAATATGAATGATAACACGGTTAGGCTTCAAAAATCTATTGTAGTGAAAGTTTTTGGCAATGATATTCTAGTCCATGTAATAGATAAGGAGTTTAGACGCCAATGGGTGCAATTTGGCAAATTCCAACTTACAATTCTTGGCTTAGGATGGGTGTTATGTTCCTTCTTTTCACAAGAAGTTGTGGAAAATGTTCTTTCTAGCGGACCATGATTTGCGAATGGCAAAATAATTAGTCTTGACAAATGGAATCCCAAATTGTCTACTACATCCTTGAAGGGTTTGACGTCCCCTGTATGGGTGAGAATGCCTAATATCCCTCTCAATTGTTGGGATGAGATTAATGTCGCCAGAATTGCTTCCTTGATTGGAACACCTCTTCTGATTGATGGTGATATATTCCAATGGGGAAGAAGGGTTTTCTCTAGAGTCTATGTTCGATTGGATTTAAACAAGCAATTGATGTTGGGTGTTTGGGTGGATGGGTTATATAGCCGATTCTTTCAAAAAGTGGAGTATGAGAAGATATCATCTTTTTATTTCAGTTGCGGGAAGATAGGTCACTTGAGCAATTCTTACAAATTAAAGGAAAATGAAGGTGTTGATTTAGTTTCTACAGAACTTGTTATTTCGGGAAATGAGATAGGATTATCTTTGGCTAGTAGTCCTAAGGAAGAATTGAGTTATGGACCTTGTGTTCATGTTAACAATAGGAGGGGAAGAAGGGGAAATGTTGTATATCAGAATAAGATATAGGTGGCTGGTAAGATACAAACTAAAATCTTCATACTGTTGCATTGGTTGATGGCCAGAAGATAAATCTAGATGATGGTGATTTATCTTCGGCTGTTCCAGAAGACCATGTTGTTGACATACAATTATGGTTTGATGTTGGATATGATCTAAACAAAGGTTGTATTGGTGGTGGAAATTCAGCGAAAGAGTAATGGAATCAACATTGAATGTTGGTAAGGATATATCTCCTTCTATCTCTACTTTTTTATTGAAGAAAATATGTTTAAACTGTTGCAACCTTAGGCTGGAGAAGACGATTTATTAGAGAATTCTGGGTTAACTAATCAATAAAACCTATTTTAGAAGAAGGAGAATTTTCCAAGTCTATATTTTTAGTCTTTATATTTTTTTTATCTTTCCTAAGTCAATCGTGTTTTTGGTGGATGCTAAACCTGAGTAACCATGCATACACACACTCAAGGGGGTGAGTTAGTAAGTTAGGAAGAAGATGAGTTTTCTTTAGTAATCGTACTATGTGTTTTGCATCATATTATATGATCAGTTAACCAAAAAATTCATTAGTTAGGGCACTTCTATTAACTGAGATTAATTAAACTAATCATACTGGATGATCCCTAACATACAGGACAATCAGTTATAATCATGAAAATAGCCTCGAATCAAAATTTATGCAATATTTTAAAATTCAAATTTTATTCTAATCATACCGTACGATACTCATCGTACTATGTGATATATGACAATCATTCTTAAATTGATCATATGATTAGGGGAATAATTATGGTTAACTTGTTCGATCAAATAGTATAGGTTAATTGGTGATGATCGTATTGTATGATTTGAGTGATGCATGGGATGAAAATTTATTATTGCCAATCATACAAGATAAAATACCATAGTTTTTCAGCTAATCATATAGGGCGATCCCCTAACTTCATACTGTACAAGATGAGCGATGCATTGTATAATAACTTATCATCAACTATAGTACTAGACGATCAACCCAAACTCTAGAACTGATCATACTAGACAATTTGTACTGTCTAAAAGGGCTATTTTGTACTGATCATAAAAGATGATCATAGGATTGTACTAAATAATCTTAAATGCTAGAATATGATTTAGGGCTTCTTGAGAGGATTTTTGTCTAAACTCTCACATGGTCTTGTTTCAAAAAGGCTTTTTGGTTTTTAAGTGTTGTGAGTAATATAAGAGCGAGATTCAAAAACTATGTTTTAGAAAACTTTTGAAAAATGATCAATGTCTAACTTTATATATCATAATGCTTTTAATGAATATTCAATCACACGACCACCATTATTCCATAACATTCCTTTTAATTTTTCAAAAATTTATATATATACTTTCTTGTTATCAATATACTAATGCATATGTGTGTGTTAGTTTAGGAAGGATATTTTGCATCTTCTCTCTTTATAAACAACATTAAAATTGGACTACCTTTTTTTAAATGGAGTATTTATGATAAAAATTTAGCCCAATTAAATTCTAAATATTTAAACTACTTTTTGTGCATTAAAATCTGAAGATTACATATGTATATCTACCTACACTACTAGTAAAGAAATTTGGGATAAACTCTTTATAACTTATGATGGAACTAATGAAGTGAATTAATCTAGGTTAAACATTCTGCTCCATAATTATGAAATATTTTTCATAAAACCTAGTGAGTCAATTTCTGAATTATCTTCTAAGTTTACTCAAATTGTGGCATCCGTACATGCTTTAGGTAGAGAACTTAATAATTCTAAAAAAGTTGTTAAGATTTTTCATACGTAGAATGAGTATCATGTGTCATCGACCTCTTTATGGTCAATTCTTCTTTCCTAATATTTCTCTCACTAGTGGTGAATGGAGACTCTTCCAGTTTTCTCATCCTTCCAATCTATCGCTGAACCCATCTTATTATTCTAGCATCAGATGATGTTGTAAATCCCTCTTCATCAGATAGGCTTATTGTTTTTCCACCAATATCAACCTTGTGCTTGCCTTTCACTACATTTTTTAGCTTTGAGACTTCCACAACAATTGGGGCAGCTGATGGGGTAATAAATATTATCACATGTAATGGTCCTTGAAGAAGATTCTGCAGGCCTTCTAGTTTGTTAACATTTAAAAGTAGAAGGAAAGTGGTCTACTAAAAACTTTTATATACCTTCATGATTTAAATGTTTCTCTTCTTTCAGATAAAAAACTAATTGTTCCAAAGTCTACATACATTTTTGTAGCAGACCGGATGTGGATTCTACCTCGGTAAGCTTTTTCACAAGTAAGTTGTTATGTGTGATCACTTTAGTGATGGCTTGGTGTAGGCTCTACAAGTTAGCCTCTTCAAAAATAGTAGAAGTGGATGATTTTTTCTGGTAGTGGGTGCTACGGGTTTGGGGTGGGCTTGGAATCCTAGTTGACTTAGCTTGACTATGGGACTTGGGTGAGATTTCATGGCTGGAGTGGAATGGGAGTAGAATTTTTAGTTACTTGTGAGGTGGACGTGGTTCTCTTTAGAGAAAGAATGGGAGAACTCTCTAATAGCATTCTCTCCTCCTCTGTAACTCCTTCTAAATGACAAATTATATAAAGAATATTGTTTGTTAGGTTGAGCTCAATGCGAAATGAATATAAGTACACCTTAAATTAGTACTTGAGCATCGTTAAGATCAACAAATAAATTGGTAACCTCTTTCTCACTGTACATAATGTGGCCGTCCCAACAAACAAAATGTGTTTGAGGCAAGTCATTCCCTAGTGTGAGGACTTTTATATGCTCTAAAAACCAAATATGCAAATGTTGAGCAAAAGATGTTAGCCTACTCAAATTAAATGAGGTTTTACAGTAACAAACTTAATTAATCCACATGAGTTATTGACTAACAATTATAATGATAAAAAATCCATTAAGGTAACCCTATGGGGTGCCTTTGGAATGCTTTCTCACAATGCCATTGAATTCAGTCACTTGGAATTACTTAATGGATTTTAGCCAATTGTAAGTTAAAAATTCATCTATATTCTCTATAACATTAAGGATTGTAGTAGGTACTGGAAAGTTCACCATGGGAAAGAAAAGGTTTGATAGTAAGTAATTTATGAATTCCTTTAGTAGATCTTCAATCAGACTAGAAACATCCAGACTTTCAACTTCATGTCTGATGTCATTTGTTATTTTCCCACTTATTCTACCCTTCCTGGCTCAAATTTAACACCTCTATTGGGCAGTCCAAGCATTAAGGAAATCTCATTTGATGTGAATTATAGCATCCATCCATTGATAACAAAATGCTCCTTCTGTATCTCCTATTTGGTTAGCATCATATGCACTAGGGGAACATTCTGATGGAACTACAAACAATACAAGGAACTAATTAATGTGGAGCTACATGAGTCTATCAATGAATTTTTGTCCAAATATAGTAACCAAATGATTGCTAAATTCTCTAGAGGTTGAAGTTCTACATCAGAAATGAATCTTTGGATAATATCCTTGCAAGATTGGAAAAAATAATAAATTAACAAAGTTAAGAGAAGGCATAGTCGGAATCGAGCAATACCGAGCATCAATATCCAGAGGTACCAAGCAGTACCTATAATTTCTAAACTTTTGAACCTAAAGGTACCAAGCTATCATGGAATTTATCTTGGTACCGAGCTGTACCAAGTAGTGCGGAGCAATATCGAGTAGTACACTTAATAGTGTCGATCAACATGATAATTTGTATATCATGAAGTTTAAAACTTTGTAACCTATATGTACCTATCAATTACAGTATTAGGCACGATATCGAGCATTGTACCTAGCAATATCGAGCAATACCACTATTTGTTATAGAGTTTAGTTACAGATAAATTCAAAATATGGTAACCTAAAGGTACTATTCTACATCATGGTACTGAGTGTGGTACCTACCGCAACCACTTGGTACCGATCGTTACCGTGCAATATTAAGTTATACCAAGAAGTATCGAGTGGTATTGAGCATTCATATTGACAGGTACTGACCATCATTACATGAGATTTTATTGAAAATAAAAATTTATTTTATATTACAAGAACCACAAATAATCCCTGATATGCATCTTTAATAAAGTTTAACAATATTTGAAACCTCTACATAATTGTGTGCAGAGCAGCACTACACAATAGTACTGCACGTAATTATCCTATTTTAACATACATTTTCTAATATAATATTCGACAATTCATTTTTACAACAGGAATTAAATGTTCAAAAAAAAACCCTATCCCTTAAAATTTGATTTGCAGAGTTTTTTAACAGGAAAATAGATCCCACGTATCTGTCCCTCCAAAAATCTTCTATCCTCACAACAAAATACAGTACTGCACTTAATTATCCTATTTTAACATACATTTTCTAATAGAATATTCGACAATTCCTTTTTACAACAGGAATTAAATGTTCAAAATAAAACCCTATCCCTTAAAATTTGATTTGCAGAGTTTTTTAACAGGAAAATAGATCCCACATATCTGTCTCTCCAAAAATCTTCTATCCTCACAACAAAATACTAACCTGAGGCATGGCTTCTATGAAGAAGTTGATCAGTAAAAAAAGAAGATACTGAGGATGATGAATAGCACCACAGGAAACTAAAAAGCCTAAATTTTGAATTTTGGAAAGTTGCAAGCTGGTTTCTTTTCAGTTTCTTCTAAATTTTCACGTCCAAACTCGGTTGGTTCATCAAGCCATGTGATAATGGGAAAAATATGTGCTAAATTTTAAGTTTTCATCAAGTTGGGTCCTCAGGTCAACGGGATGCTATATGCCATCATTTAATTGGCGTTTGGATGTAGAGCTACTTCTAACATTCGCCCCCAATAAAAATTCCATCTAAAGGTGTTAGTACTAGGAATGGGCATAGAAAAGAAGTTAACAACTCTTCCTTTATCTCAATGATTGAACACACAAACATAAATCAAGAACTATCTGATGAATTTTGTATCCTAGCCATGTAAGACATATTGAATTAATATGTTAAAAATGATCTTTAGAGCTAGTTGAAAGAACTAAATACCATATTTTTGTATGTAAAAAATGGGTTTTAAAAAATAAAATGAATGACTTAGGTGTAGTAGTAATAAACAAATTAAGTTAAGAGGATAAGGAGTATAACAAAATAAAAGGAATTAACTTTAGAAAGACATTTTCCCCTTTAGCTAGTTTAGCAATAATAAGCGTGTTAGTAGCTTTTGTCAGCTTTAAGTTATTCAAATTATACCAATTGGATGTTAAAAGTGTCTTTCTTAATGGGGTAATCAAAGAAGATGTGTATGTTGAACAACCCCTAGGCTTTAAAAATTCACAATTTCCCAATGTTGTGTTCAAATTAAAAAAGGCATTATATGGACTCAAAGAAACACATAGAGCATGGTATGAATGGCTAAGCACATTCATACTAAATTGAATCATTTTTAAGGGCGGTGTAAACACCACCCTCTTCCTCAAAATGGTAGGAGAAGAACTAGTTGTTGTCCAAATCTTTGTTGATATTATTTTATTTGGATCCTCAAATAAAAACTTTTGTGATGATCTTTCTAAAATAATAAGTAAGGAGTATGAGATAAGTATGATGGGAGAACTGAACTATTTTCTTCAATTTAGTATAAGGCAAAAGGATGATGGAATTTTCCTTAGTCAATCAAAATATATTATTTACATCCTAAAGAAATATGAAATGGATAAGGCCAAGGAAATAAACACTCCCATGAGCTCTAAAGTTTAGTTCGATAAGGACTCAAATGGAAAGTCAGTTGATCAAAAGAAATACATATGAATAATTGGATCACTTCTTTACTAGATTGTTAGAAGACCTGATAATATGGTTAGTGTTTATTTCTTTGCTAGATTTTAGGCTAATATAAAATTAAGAATTTCACTTAAGTGCTATTAAGAGAATCCTTAGACATCTCTTAGGAACCTAAAACTTAGGAATATGGTATCCTAGGAATAGCCTTTTCTTTGAAATTATATGATATTCTGATTTAGACTTTGTAGGATGTAGGATTGATAGGAAAAGTACTTATGGAACTTACAAATTTATAGGATAATCTTTAGTCTTCTGGTCCACTAGAGAAAAAATTCAGTAGCCATGTCCACTACTGAAGCAGAATATGTAGCCTTAGGAAGTTGTTTAGCACAAGTCCTTTAGTTAAAGAAAAAAAAATACTAGATTTAGGACTACTTGTAAGTACCATTCCAGTCTTGCATGATAGCACTAGTGCTATCTATATTTCAAAGTATCTAATCCAATACTACAGTATCAAATACATAGATATAAGACAACATTTCACCAAAGGAGAAATAGACCTACATCATGTATCCACTAAAAATCAACTTGCATATATCTTTATAAAACCACTGGTTTTTTAAACCTTCAGCACCTTAAGAACCAAATTAGGTGTCATAGATATTTTTTCTTAAGTTAGATGCTTTAAAAATCTTAAATCTGATTGTTGTGTTTTTCTTCTTAGTTCTATCTTTAAGTGTTTTATGTTTTTTTGCTTTTATGTATAAGTTTGTTTAAAAGAACTTTTCAAATTTATGAATTTGATCACTACTCCCTTCAGTAGTTAAATTTTTCCTTATCTTTATAATATTATGTAAGTAGTGATTAACTTCTCTAAAACATTTAAAGGATGAAAAATTGATGGTTGTCCATCTTCCTCTAACTCCTTTAATGGTGTAATTTCTTTTTGAAACAAAATCTATTTCAAAGAAGAAATTGGACCTTGAAATAGAGATCTGCTTCATCTTCCTACAGTCCTTTATCTCATATGAATATTTTTGCAAGACAATGAATCTCCTTCAAATTTTTCTTAATCAAGTTGCTTATTTATAGCATATATATATGGTTTTGCTTTATGGTTTACTCTTCTTCATATACAAGAGTGAGTTTTTCATCTCATATATTTGGAAGCTAATTTCATAACTAAGTGGCCTCTTTATTTTTTATTTATTTATTTATTTTTTTTGAAATTTTTCAAATTGCATTAATAAGGAAAAGAAAAAAAATTTATAACCTAAGAAAGCCTATCACAACCCCTTATAATTAGGTCAACAAAACCTGCAAGTAGTTCACTAAAAACAAAAACATCCAAAAAAAAGTCCTCTAAAAGAGCTTGATGAGCACAAAAATCAATAGCTCTATTACATTCTCTCTAAACAAAAATTTAAAATAGTTCTCTTAAAAGTTTATAAAAAAGTAATATCCAATTGTTGAACATGATTGTTGCATTCTAAATGGTTGGAAACAAAATTCTGCAACACCTTAATTACATTCTTATTATCTCCTTTAATAATGATATTTTTTTATCCTTCATCCAATCCTACATAAAGGATTTAAAATAAAAAATTTCAATAAATTCTAGCAAATAAATGTCCCAATGAGTATCATGCTTCCCATAGGCGAACAACATTATGTCTTTGTTTTCTCTTAGAACACCTGCTATAGAAGCCATTTTTTATTGCAATAAAGATGCATCAATATTCAATTTGATCCAATCTTGAGGATGAGGATACCAAGCATTCAATAATAGGTTTTATTGATTAGTATCCCAGATCTGTCTAATGAGAAATAAAGGAGCCTGAGAAAACTGAGCAAGAATATGTGCTGCTATCATACAAGTAGTTGTTAATTTTTCCAATTTTAAACAAGTTTCTAGCTCCCCAACTATGATAAATAGAAGAAACATAAAGCTTAGCAATGCCTTTATTTACTCTATAAGCCTTCTTCAAACCTTCTAATCAGTGGGATAAAATAGTGAATGATGGTATATTTAACCCCAATTGCTTGAAATCCTCTAGAATTTCTTTAATCTTATTTCAACAAACTGATATATGATTCAGGTTTACATCTTTTGAACACATTATTGGACATACCGTAATACCTTAAAGTCTTCCATAACCAAGCCACATATGTTTTGGTAAACAATCATTGAAAAGACTTCACCTAAATAAGAATTCCTTAGGAGAACATTTAAGTTTTTTTTAGCAGTTTAAGCATTATTCCAGCAGGATTTTCATTCTGAAATAACACTTCATAAGTGAAGGAATGAAAGTCATCCCCTGCTTAAATCTCAGTATAAATGGTGGGAATCCTTTAAATCATATCTTCATAAAAATAAATTTTTAACAAAGGAATATCCCACTTTCCTTCTTCATTCAAAAGAAAAGCCACAAAATTATTATGATAAACTTCAATATTACTAATAGCTAGCCATTTGTTCAAGGATCTATCAGGAATCCATATATCATTGGTAATATTTAATTTTAATCCACTACTGACATGCCATCAAATGATTGGTTACAAAAATCAAGCTCCATCTTTAATAATATGCCAAAAAGGTGAAGCATTCCTTTTTATTTCTTTACCATATTTAGCTTTAAGAATTTTGTTCAGTAGAGAATCTATTTTTTTTTAATAAAATTCTAGGCTAATCATGCTCTGAAAGGACAAAACCTTTCAGCTGCTCCTTGAATACCAAGGCCTCCCTTTTTTTGTAACATGCTTAACCTATTCCATGAAATAAAATGCATACCTTGCCATCCTTACTCCTTATGCCATAAAAAGTTCTACATAATTTATTAATATCACTATGAACACCTCTTGGAATCATTGAATGAGTCACAAAGAATGTAGGAATAGAAGAATAAGCAGTTTTCACCAATAATATTTTGCCCACCAATGATAAGGAACGAGTTCCCAAAGTATTGATCTTCTCCATTTCCATTTGCAAAAGATGTTGGAAATCTAAAGCTTTCATTATTATAATAGCCATTTTGACTTCAATATAGCTAATTTCCTAAACCATTCTAAAACCCAAAAGATTTCTTATCTTTCTAATCCTCAATGTAGACACTCCCTTCCCATACAAAATCATAGCTTTTGTCATGTGTATCTATTGACCTGCCCATTTTAAATAATCTTTCATAATTTTGGAAAAAATATTTGCTTTTTCGATGCATCTTCAGTCACAACTAATACATCATCTACATACAAAAGAAGTGTAACTTTTCCCACATTACCCGCAAGTTTAATTTGAAGCTACTTTCATTTTTCATAAAAAAATTTAGATAATAATTTAGAGTAAATGATAAAAATATATGGAGAAAGCTAACATCCTTTTTGATATCCACATTCAATAGTGATCCATTCACTCTTGATTCCATTAATATTGATAGAGAACTTTGGATGGCGTACACATTAAAAAATAATATTAGCAATTTTATCAGGAAAACCCATCAATCTTTAGATCTGATTTAAAGTATCCCAACACATACTATTACATGTTTGTTCCATTTCTAGTTTGATCAACATAAATCTAGGTTTAGCATTGAAAAATTTAAGTTTATTATGAACCTCTTAAGCTAATAAACAATTACATGAAAAAGTTTTACCCGAAACAATAGCACCTTATTCTTCTGAGATGATACAAGGAAGATAATATTTAAACATATTTAAAATCATACCAGCAACCATTTTATAAATAGTATGACATGAAGTATAAGGCCAGAATTTTGTAATTTCTGAAGCATTTGGAACTTTGAGGATAAGAACAATTAATGTATCTTTCAAAAACTTTGGCATAACTCTAAAAATGAAGAAACCGTGAATAGCATTCCAAGTGTCATTACAAATAATTCTCCAAAAACATTTCAATAAACAAGAATTAATCACATTTAAGCTCTGTAATTTATTATTATCCACTTTCATAATTATATTAAACAGGTCTCCTCTAGCAAAATTTGAGTTTAACAAATGCTTCATATCACCATTCAATTGAGAGTTTGCAAAGGAAGGCCATTTTTGCGAAGAGCAATGACGTTTCCTCCATTTATTTTGAAAAAAAACTTCACAAATTTAGAATGAATTACTTTCCAATTAGTCTCAATACTTCCATTGGGAAGAGTCATTTTGTTTATAAGATTGCCATTATAGCTAGCAGTTGCATACACATGAAAACTTTTAGAATTATGATCACCATCCTCTAACCAATGAGTTTTAGAACGTTGTCTCCACCAAGGGGAAAGTCTAACAAGGGAAACATTTAATTCATGAACAACTTTCCTCTACTGAATAAGTTTCTTGGGACTTAGGCCACAATTTAATAGACTTTTTCTTCTTGTAACAAAAAAATTTCATTTTGCAATCTTGCTTTGAGGGCATTCAATTCCTTCAATTTATTCCTATGCCAATAGAATAAATTCCTTAAGGATCTCTTAATCTTCTTTTAAAGAATATCAACACATAACCAACGTCATTTCTTCTCCAAGATTTATTAATGATACCACTAGAAGCTTCATAAGAACACCAAATATTCTCAAATATAATAATATTATGTTTAACCCAAATATGAGCAACGACTTCCTTATTGTTACACCACATATATTTAGTTCCAATCATACTAATGTCATGAAATTCAATATTAGCAATGAATTCCTTCATTTCTTGAGGTCCTTGAGAAAACAAAAACCTTTTGCCACATTTCTTCTCTTCTTTAGTAACAATATAACTAAAGTCACCTCCTTGAATATATGGTTTCTCCTAAGAAGTACAATCTTCAATAATATTCAACAACTTTCTTCTTTCATGAAGATCTTTATTACCATAAACAATAGAGACAAACCATTCCATATTATTCGAAGATATCAATTTTCCAATTACCACTTGATCAGAAGAATTAATAACATAAAAAGAATAGGTTTTATTATTCCAAAGGGAAAGAATCCCACCAGTAGTACCTCTTGTAGCTAAATGAAATAAATCCAAATCTTTGCCAATAATTTTTTTAACTTCCTCTTTATAAATTTTAACTAATTTGGTTTCAATAAAACCAATTAAAACCATCATTCTCTAACTCCAAACATCCTAAATAAAAGGAATATTCTTCTTCTTTATTTTAGCTCCCCTATAGTTCCAGAATACCAAAGAGGTCAACAAGAATCAAATGGGGAGGAGGCCCCAACCCTTTCATTAGCACCTTTTCTTAATCTATGTTTATCCTTCATAGGACCTAATAATCTTAACATTTTACTAAGTTTCAACTACTAAAGGGAAGACTTAGGAGATGAATCTATAACAAATTTATAAACTTTATAAACTTCATCAGAGTAGCTATTACTTACATCACAAAAGCCCTTTTCACAATTAGACAGCAATACAAAAGAAGGATTCTGAATTAGTACCTTGAAGATCTCATTGGAATCTACCACAATCCTCTATTTAGAGTAGCTTTTGGTAATCTTCACTCTTCATACGATTATGTTTACCAGCAACCATTCCTTTGACTAAAATTCTATCTTCTAAAACATCATCAAAACAACTTCCTTTAATATCTTCAAGGCAAATAACTTCTTAACCAACCATTAGATCATTTGTGGACTTTGACAGCTCACCATTTCTAGAATTAACAATAGTTACTTCCTGCACAGGTTTTTCCTGATCTTCACCACTTTTATTTTTGCCAACAACGACTTTTACTCCACTTTATTCTTGATTATTTAACTCCATATTAATAACATCCATGTGTTAAGAACAATTTACCCCTTCAACAATTATCACTGGTTTTTTACTGAACTTATTTTCATTTTTAAAAACATAACCAATATCTCCATACGCATTAGGTGTAACATCAATAACATTAGTGTTCAATAATGTTTTTTTTCTCAGCATCAGAGTTTCTATCAATAGAAAAAGCAGCACCATATTTGATTTCATCAAAGTTATGATGATCTTCAAGTTTAGGATTTGTAATTGGATTACAAATTTCATCATTTTCCTTATTACACATATAAGGATCAACTTTATGATTTAACGTCTTATTTTGAAAATAACAATTCTTCAATTTGAAATTATTTGCATAGCTCTTCTCAACAGCATGATTGAAAAGTTTCTTCCTTTTGTAATATACATGAATCCTTGGACCATAACAATAATTGGTACTCTAAGAATTGATAAAGTCTTTCCCTGATTCCAAAACCTTCTAATGTCATCTTGATTTCCTTTAGACAAATTATTGTTCATAAAATGTTTGTAGATTTCTTTCACATGGCCAATTCTTCCACAATTATAGCAAAAGGTTGAAATCTTCTCCTACTCAACGTATTGATAAAATCTTCCTTGGGATCCTTCAACCCAAACTCCTAATTGAAGTTGTGCATCAAGATTACTCCGAATGCAAATTCTATCAAATTCTCTTATTCCCCAACTGAACATATTTCCATTTAAAAATAATGGCATGTTGATCATTAAGGCTATTTAAACTATAATAGATTAATCCCAACAAAATAAAGGGAGGTGAGCGAAACAAATCCACACATAGGAGCATAAGTTCTTCATAGAAAGTGGAGAAAAATTTGGAGTCCAATCCTCCATACCAAAAATATGGTTCCTAAAATACCACGATCTAGCACTAGAATTAGCTTCCTTAACTTTAGAGGAATGAAATAATAAAAGCAACCAATAAAAACCTAAGTTTGTTAAATGAAATGAACAAAATTTATTCCATTATTTTCTAAGTTCAATACTGATAATAGAATAGGGAATGGAATTCCCAAAAAATTTAATTACCAATAAATTCCTAAGTCTATATATACTAGCATTTCAGATTTAGAATCCAACTTCATAATAATTCCATCATCTGTCATATCTAGAGGTTCAAGAGGATTAACATTTTGAAAATTTGGCTTCCTCCATTTAATCTGGTCATTCAAAACTACAAAAGGAAAGGTAATCTTTTAAAATCCAAGGCCTTTTGAATGATCAAGCGAGTTGCCAAGTCTAACTTCTGGCACCTCCTTATTCAAGCAAAGCTCATTACTAGGTGATGATGTAGTTATATCTACATTCTGATCAACATGCTTGATTGAACCTAAAGAGATAGGATTAGAAAATATATAAAATTTTAAAATTGAACCAAATTAATAAGAAGCATATAAATTCTTAACATTCTCTTAACAATGCAATTCATTTAGATGAAATTCCTTAGACAAGACATTATTATCATTCAAAATACTTTTAAACTTACCAGTATAAGGGATTTTCTTAGCCATCTTTAAGTAATTTAAATCTTCAAAAAACTCCTTCATATTCAATAGATAACTTATGCCAAAAATTTTAACAAAAGATTTATGATGATTAGAATCATCAACTAAAGAAGGAATGATTGCCTGTGGAAGTAGACGATCACCAGTGCCACGAATATAAAAAAAATGTAGAATTTTGGCACTCTCACTCTCTAGAATTCTATAATTCTCTCTTTAGAATTCTACCGCACACATTCTCTCTCTAGAAAAAGCAACATGTTATAAAGAATACAAATCTTAAAACTCTTTCTTTAAAGATATAGAAAGGAAGCAAGTTTGCAAAAATAAAAATAGGTACAGGATGAGCCCAAAATTGAAAAGAAGCTTAATGACTGCAAAATAATTACAAGATATATCAAAAATCAAAAGATACACAAGGTGTGTCCAAAACTTATAAAGAAGCACAAAATAAGCCAACAATGGGTTAGCTTCCCCTTTTTTCAAATCTTTAAATCTTATAAGAATCCATGTACCAAATGATATCTTCTACACTTGAATTTAAAATTCATGATTCCTGATTCATCACTTTGTAAAGCTATTCTATTAGATATATCTCTAAAAAGAAGTTTAAAAAGATCGTATGTCCTCTCTTATTTATTTTTTGAAGTAGACTTTTTATTTAAAAAAAAAATTAACCTATAAGAAGCTTGAGGTAGGGATAACAAAATTCAAATCTCTTACCTTTTTGGGTTTAAGGGTTATAATACATCTCTTATTGAGTTTTTTCATGAGGTAGATTTATCATTTGCTGAAACTGATTGATTCATATTATAAGAAAATATATTGTGTTTGGTGTGTATTTTCTATTTTTGCTTAATTATTTGATATTTTTTATTTGTGATTTTATATTTTCCTTCCTTGAGCTTTCCTGATCATCACTTACCCATCTCTAAATTTTGTTCACATCGAACTATACAATCAACATTATTTTGTATGATCTTCACAAAACACTAAATATTTGATCACAACACATCCAATGATCTATATTGATCAATTATTGGTGATCATACTATACGAATGTCCACTTCATACTATATGATAAATGTGGCTAATGATGTTGGACAAATTCAATTCAACCAGTGTAATATTAAATATCATATCATATTGTATGAACACTTATTTATACTGTATAATCCAAATAGTAAAAAATCATGCATATTGACTCCTTAGGATGAATTCCTTCTCTCTAATCATCTAGTACACTTTCGATCAAATTATACGATGTGACTGACTTTTTGACTGGATCAAATTGGATGAATTTATTGGATTCAATCGTCCATGATGATCCGCGATTGTACTGTACAATATGTCTAATTTCTTTTTAAACAAAAGGATTTATATGGTTTTGGAATACAAAACTAAGGAATCTGGTCTCCTACGAATAACACTTCCTTCGAAATTATAAGGTATTACGATTCAGACTTTACAGGATTTAGGGTTGATAGGAAAAGCACTTATAGAATCTATCAATTTATAGGATAATCTTTAGTCTCCTAGTCCACTAGAAAATAAAATTTAGTAGCCATGTCCTCTACTAAAGTAGATTACGTAGCCTTAAAAAGTTGTGTGACACAAGTCCTTTGGTTAAAGAAACAAATATTGTATTTTGGACTACTTGTAGGCACCATTCCTTTCTTGTGTGATAACACGAGTGCTATCATTTTTTTTTTTGAAGAGAATGCATCAAATAGCATTAAAGAAAAAAAGTTATTACAAAACTAAAGACTCAAAACCGTTGATTCTTCCTTTAATATAGACATAAATAAAGGAGGAATCTTATCGAAACTAACATCATCCCAAATAAAAGAGGACAAGATAACATAGTTAGCACATAAGTCCGCTAACTTATTACAACCTCTATCAACATAATTGAAAATGACATTCTTAAATTCATCAAATATACGAATATTTCCATACCGTTTTTCTCCATTTTGCTTGGTCTCCTTCAAGAGATTTATGATATAGATATTATCACCTTCTTTGATGATTCCCTTATATTTAAACATCTAATCCTTTAGCATCTCCTTAATAGATTGTGTGGCCAATAGTTCCAAAGCCGCTATATCCCAATGAGTGTATGGTTTCCCAAATGCTAGAAGGAATCTTCCTTTATGATCACGGAATACTCCTCGAATTCTAGCTTTGTATGAAGAAAGTAATGTAGCATCTACATTTACTTTAAGCCGATTGGGTGGAGGGGGAAGCCAATGGTGATTGAACAATCCAGAAGGTTGGTTGACATCCCATATACCCAAATTTCTATCATTCCCATGTTTGAAGAATGAAGCAAAACTAATTGCTTTGGAAGTTATGATTAAAGAACTATCTTCCTTCCCATTATGTATGAAATTATTCCTTGATTTCCAAGTGAAATACACCACCGAACAGTATAAATTAATCAAGAATGGATTTTGAGTTGAGAGATGCTTACAACAATCTTCCAAACAATGGAAATCATGAAATACAAAACCCCATTCTTTGATATGTTTAAGGACTTCCTTCAGCTTCTCACAGTTAGCTACAATATGGTCTCTGTCTTCAATTGCATTACAGCTCCTTGGGCATAAATTTTCCCTTTGCAATCTTCTGTGTTCAAGAAATTTGTAAGTAGGAAGACCATTGTTGAAAATTCTCCACCATAGTGTCTCTACCTTCGGGTTTAGCTTGGCTTTTTCATCCAGTTCCAGAAAGGTTTCGGTTCTGTATGATTCACCAAAAATTCAAAGACCATGGAAGATGAAGATCTTCCATTGTATTGGAACATAAGTTCCATAAAGTCTTTATTCAAACCGCTTGGAACAATAGTCTGTAAGATAAGATTAATCAAATCTTCTCTCATGAATCTTCTCATGTTTTCCACATCCCAACTTCCATTATGGAAGAAGTTGGAAACAGTGAATCTGCTGCAGTCTAGAGGTGTAATAAAGCTTGGCCATTTAGCAATATTTTTGTCCAAGATTCATATGTCATTGAAAACATCAATGTCACTCCCATTACCCATCTTCCATCTAATAAGTGGCTTTAACAACTTGCCTCCTGTTTTCAGGATTTTCCAAGCTGGTGAACCCGAGTTTTTACTATCATGTTTTTCCAACAAATTTACATACTTAGGATAGAAAACATTGTTGAGAAATGAATCTTTATCATTCAAATATTTCCAAGCAATTTTGGATCTCAAAGGACCAACTTTAGTAGAACAAGAGTGAAGAGATCTACCTCCCCATTTGATTGTTAAGAACATAGTGAGCCAATTAACATAATGAATGCCATTTTTACCATTTTATTTGTTCCAAATATAGCTTCTACAAATTTTGTCTACTTCATCAAGAATGCTTTTGGGAACAAGGGAGTTAGTGCAATGAAAAGTAGTGAAGGAAAGCAAAACATATTTTGATAGCAGGATTCTTCCAGCCAACAAAATCAATCTTCCACCCAAAGTGTTTGTCATTCTCAATGCTTTGTCAATAATGAAAAGAAAATCTTCTTTGACTAACATTCTCATGGAAAGTTTAACTCAAGATAAGTTAACTGATTTGCTGATTTGAATCCCATTATTTGGCCAATAGACCAACTCCTCCTTCTTACATTTTTGCTGAAAATCATAGAAGATTTGCTAATATTGACGGAAAAACCTATCCAATTGCAGAATTTAGCCAAAACATATTTAATCTCTTTAGTTTCTTTGAGAGTAGCTTTCAAAAAGATCATCACATCATCTGCATATAACAAGTGAGAGATAGAAGGACCATTTGCACATATGCGAACTCCTAATGAATCACCTCTTTGTTTAAAAGCATTTGATAGTAATTGTGAACGAAGGATGAAACGATAAGGAGACAAGGGACAACCTTGTCTAAAGCCACAATGTCCTTCTCTTCAATTTGATAAGCTACCACTGATAGAAATAGAGAATTTTGAATTTTGAATACATTCTAAAATCAGTTTAGAGAAGTAATAAGGGAAACCAAAGTAATTCAAAGCTTTTTCCAAGGTTAACCAACCCATGGAATCATAAGCTTGCTCCATAACAACTTTGAAAGAAATATAGCCTTCTAAGGATTTAGAAATCCTTAATTTATGCATGACCTCTTGTGCAAATAACACATGATTAGATAATGATCTTCCCTTGATGAAAGCCGCTTGCTCTTCTGAGATCAATTTAGGCATGATAGGAATCAATCTATTCATAAGAATTTTTGCCACCAATTTATAATCCGAATTACATAAGCTAATTGGTCTATAGTTAAAGAGAAGTAATAGATTACTAACTTTGGGAATCAGTACAATTATTGTCTCCTTCCATTTGCGATTCATTTCAGAAGTTTCAAAAATACTTTTTATGGGATTCCATTAATCATTCTTGATTATATCCCAATATGCTTTAAAAAATGAGAATGTTATACCGTTTATGCCTGGAGAGAAGTTGTTACCCGTCTGTTTCACAGCTTCAGCCATTTCTTCAACTGTGAACTCTTTGCTCAGATTATTTCTATCCTCCTCATCAAGGCAGCTCCAAGTGGTTAGCCAATATTGTAAATTACAGCAGCGATATTTCCATTTTTCCTTGAAATGATCAATCAAGACATTTTGAATAAGAGACTGTTCCTCCACCTCTCCCCCCACACCATTCTTAATCTTGGAAATGAAGTTGGAATTTCTTCTTGCTAAGGCATATGCTTGAAAAAAGTTTGAATTTTGGTCTCCCTCCATCATCCACTTTACCTTGGCCCTTTGTCTCCACCATGTGTCTAACCGTGCAAGTGTAGAATTAAGTTCTTCAACTTTTGATTTAAGTATCCAACAGTCTTCCTCCGAAAGATTTACTTCATTTGCTTCCTTCAATTGAAGCTCCTCTATTTGAATCAGTAACTCCTTTTTGAGGGATAACAGATTTTGCATCTTTGCCTTACTCCAATTATAGAGTGCTTTGAGAGAGTTTTTCAGTTTACTGTTTAAAATTATGGATGAATTGCCTTTATATTTCCTTCTCCAAACTTTCTCAACCACAGCCATAGAAGCTTTGTTGGATGCCCAAACATCCTCATATCTTATGATCTTCTTGCTTGCTTGATGAACTGTAAGATTTAATAAGATCGGATAGTGCTCTGAAGCCACCCAAGCTAAATGCCTTACAAAGAAACAATTTTTAGTAGAAAGAGCAGTTGGGTTGAGAAAACAACTATCTAGTCTCACAAGGATCCGGTCCACCCCTTTCTTATTGTTGCACCATGTAAATTTAGGACCCAAAAATCCTATTTCATGAAAGTCATTTTTTGCAAGGAAGGTCTTCATTTCCTTGGTTCCAAGGGAAAGTTTGAATCTTCTCCCTCCCCTCTTGTCATCACAAGATAGAATACAATTGAAGTCTCCTTCTATGATCATAGGTACCTCCTTAGAGACAAAGAATTCTAGTCTTTCCCAAAGCATTCTCCTAACATAAAACATCCTTGTTGCCATAAATTGACGCTATCCTCCATACACCTTTATTGAGCACCTCCAAGTCTCCCACGATGAATTGTGAAGAAGATTCTAAAACCTGAAAAGAAGCATTATTTGATCTCCAAATCACAAGAATACCTCCTGAAAGCCCTTCTAAAGGAACATGAAAAAAATCCCATTCATAACCAATAAGTTGATCCACATCTTTTCTATCAAAAGAAGTAATTTTGGTTTCCAATAAACCAATAAAAAAGACCCCATGTTCTTTTACAAACTCTTTCAAGTATAGAGAAGCTCTTCTCTTCCTAGCTCCTCTACAATTCCAAAATGCAATGGAAGAGTTCATTGAATAGGAGGGGCTGAGGACCCCAACTTATCTTTGATTTCATTATCAGCTCTCCTACTCCTAGGAGTTATGCTAATTAGGCCTCAGCCGTTTAGAACCTTTCCTTTTATTGGTAGAAGGACCTCCATCCTTGTTGTCATTATTCAACTTGAATTCTCTGTTGATGACTTTATCTGGTTCTGAGACTTGTAATGAACTTCCCTTATCTTCACACAATAAGTTCTCCACTATTTCAGAAGAAGTGATTTCTCCTTCCTCAACTAAATCTTCCAGGATGCTAAATTTATTAGCTGAATTAATATTGGAGGAAAGAACATTTATACCTTTAACATCTTGAATTGCTAGGAGAACCTCCATTTCGGAATGGGGGTCAAGAGTGACTTCCTTTATATGATTACCTGAAACCTCCACATTAGATGTTTTCACAGCTTCAACTACCTTCCATACAGTCTGGTTACTACCAGCAGCAATTTTGTTTAAAACATCTTGCTTATCAATCTGAGAGAAGGAGTTCCTGATGTTATTTTTAAAATTTCTTTTCCTGGCATAATTGACCTGAAGCCAGGGGACATTACTAGTATTTTCTGCATTAGGAACTACAACTTTTTCTTATTTACTGACATTAAAATTGCCATCAGACAGGTCCTTTGAGATCTCCTCCGTTACATTTGAAACATTGGTTTCATTTTGATGTTTTTCAAGCAAGAGTTTTTATTATGGCCAATTCTCCCACAACAAAAATAGAATTCTGGAAGCCTTTCATACTCTATTTTTTGAAAAAAAAACTTCCCATGCTTCCACCCACCCAAATTCCCATGGGTAATTTAGTGTCCAAATTAAAAAGAACACAAACTCTTCCAAATTCCCTTCTACCCCATTCGAACAAATTTCTATCAATAAAGAGGGGTTTTCCAACCATAGAAGCAATTCTGTGAATGTTGATTTCATCCAAACATTGAAGTGGGAGATTAGGAAGTCTTATCCAAATAGGTGCACTCAAGCTTTTTAAGGATGTCGGATAGAAGCTTGCAGACCACTTATCCATCCCAATGATTTTGCCATTTACAAACTAAGGGCCATTGGAGTAGATTGCCTCCATTGCTTCTTTTTCATAAAAGGAACAAAGCACCCAATCCAATCCTAACATCGTTAGATGGAACTTCCCATAAGATGCCCATTGTCTTCTAAGTTATGTACTATGAAATTACTAGATTGACAAGAGGGGGGAGGGGGGGTGAATTGTGAAAACTTTGTAGCAATAATGAGCAATAATTAAAAACCTAAGCAAGAGTTCTAATTTTTTACTGTTTTTAAAATTTTAACATGAAACTTCAACTACTACGAAGGCAAACAATTTAACTCAACGTGCAACATTGAAATCCTTTTTTTATTCTTTCACAATTTTCACCAAGCAAATATTATGAAAATAAAGTGCAAGCAAATAATGAAAAATGATAAGGAAAAAGCACACCGAAATTTTATAGTGGTTAGGTAAAACCATGACCTACGTTCACTCCCCGGAATCCTCCGCTCTGGGAATTTCACTACAAACTATAACTCTCCTTTTTCCCCCTCGGCAAGGCGAAGAACCCCTTACAAGACTCACTTTCACCAACACGGTGAGGCGGAGTACCAAGCGCTGTTTTAACCCTACTGGCGACTGTCTCATTTTTCTCCCTCCTGGAGAAGGCAAAGTACCTTCGAGGTCACGGATGTAGAAGAGTCTCCCCTTTAGAGAGCCTCCCACAAGTTCTTCTCGGGCCATAGGAAGAGCAAGATGTAGCAAGAACGGAGCAACCGTGTGATCTCCCTCACACCTCTTCTCCCTCACCAAGCTCTCCTTCTCCTTTCTCTCTCAAACCCTAAAAACTTCTCAAGAGCTCTCTCCCAAGGATTCCCTCTCTAATCACAATCACCTCTCTATGTCTCACTCAAAACGATTACTAATTTGATACATAAAACATGCTCCAAAATCCTTGAAATATTAAAAGTAGCCATTACTATCGTACAGTATGATATGACATTATATAGTACAATATATATAATAGTCTTCATACTGGTATGAAGGTTTACGAACAGTTCAAAATAAATCGTACAGTACGATATAACATCGTACCATACGAACCTCCACTCATCTATTAGTACAGGATGATAGATGGGATGATCAAAACTCGTCTCTGTTCATCGAATGGTACGATCAAATTCGTACAATATGATGAGGCCAAATCAAGGGATCATCCAGGACGATCTCCGGGACAATCAAAATCAGCCTCTGTTTATCGTATAATACGAACAGGTTCATACAGTACGATGACCAATCAGAGATTAGTCCTCAATTTAATCCACTAATTACGGGTTAATTTAAATATGTATTCAAGTAAAATCATACAATACGAAGATTTTTGTATAGTACGAACGGCTAATAAAACATACTTAAACTTATCTGGCGGTTAGGGTTTTGGATTTGTAACACATCGTACAATATGGAAAAATCGTACAGTATGATCTATTCACAGAAAATCATTTTACCAGATGAGATCGTCCGGTACGATATAAAGTCGTGCAATACGATCAACAGAAAAGAATTTCATTTTTTTATTCCTTTTTAAAAAACACTCTCCCCCTATGTGTGTGCCTGGTTGCTCAGACTTACATGCAGTTTGTGGCCAAACTCAAGAAAAGAAAAAGTAAAATAAATAGAAAATTACATTGTTTCAGACTCACACTCCTAATCTAACTAGTATTTAGTCTTCCTATTGTCCTGAGTAATTTGTGATCTTCCTGAAATGTTAGTACTCACAGGAAATAACAAAAATCAAATGATATTTAACTAATAGATATTTAGATGATATTATTTGTCATCATCAAAAGCTCAAACTAGGGGTCATAGATTCTAACATACTAACCACAGAAAAAGGAGTTTTGCTTCCAAAAACCTTGATCACAATTGAATTCTGAAGTCTTTCAGAATTTTCCATCACCTTGTCTTCATGTAGTTTAACTGTCATTCCATCTTCTGATAGAAAATCTCCCAATTTAAGGTGAGCTACCTTAAAATGTTCCTTCTTGCTCCAAGCATTTTGTTGATTAATTTGTTTTGGTCTTTTTGTAACTTCATTCATGATCTCCTTGCACAATCCCAAATCACCATTGTTGCATTCACGTACTTGTTCCAAATCAGATTTATTTATGACTTGACTTACAGATTCTACTGTACTGAATTCTTTAGAGAAACCTTATTTGTTTCAACCTCATCATGACCCAGCACACGGTCTTCAACATTCATATTTACAGAGGCATTTTGTAAAATAGTTTCTTTACCATTGCTTGTATTGCCTTCTATCTCCAGCTTAGGTAATGACATTGGCGATGTAGAAGCTTCACCATTTTGTAATAATCCTGAAAAACCATTTTTCTTCATATTCACAATTGCTTCATTATCAGCTATCAAAGCTTTCTCTTTCCCTTCCACTTCAGGAGCTTTCTTAGAAGGTAGAATAGATATCCTTCATTGATTACTAATGACATTCCCATACGCAATTTTGCCTTTAAACCCTAAGCAAAGCTTGGATGGATGTCTCCGAATGTAGGTGGAGACGAGGAAAAAGATCGAACTGGTCCATGAGAATTGCTAATGGTTGATCGCCGAGCCTCCATAGAGCCACCAGAAATGGGTGGCCGGCGTCCCTCTGTCACCGTAATCATTAGCGGAAAACCCGCGATATTCAAATTTTTAAAAAACATCAGCAAAAATGAATTTTCTCTCAGAGCTTTTCAACACTAGTGCTATTTATATTTCAAAGAATCCAATCCAACACCATAGGACCAAACACATTGATATAAAGAACCATTTCATTAGGGACCATGTCACCAAAAGAGAAATAGAGCTACATCATATAGCAACTAAAAATCAACTTGCATATATCTTTATTAAATTACTAGCATTTGAAACCTTCAGAACCTTAAGAACCAAATTAGGTGTCGTAGATAGTTAGCCTTAAAATTGGATGCTCTAAAAATATTAAATCTGAATGTTGAATTTTTGTCGGTTATGCCTTTTAGTGTTTTATGTTTTTTTTGCTTTTATGCATGTGTTTGTTTAAAAAAAACTTTTAAAATTTAAGAATATGATGACTACTCACTGCAGTAGTTAAATTCTTCTTTAAATGAACATTTTATCTTATTTTTATAATATTATGTAAGCAGAGATTGACTTCTCTAAAATAGTTAAAGGATGAAAAATTGATGGCTAAATAAATTCTTCTTTGATTAAACCTAAAAAAATCTTCCTCTAACTCCTTTAATGGTGTGATTTCTTTTTGAAACAAAATATATTTCAAAGAAGAAATTTGACCTTAAAATAGGGATATGTTTCATCTTCCTTCAGTCCTCTATCACATATGAATATTTTTGTAAACTAGTGAATCTCCTTCAAAATTTTCTTAATCAAGCTGCTTGTTTATATCATATGGATCAGGTTTTGCTTGATCATTTACTCTTCCTCATATAGGAGAATGAATTTTTTATCCAATATATTTGGAAGATAATCTCATAACTAAGAGTAATCTTTCTTTTTTTTTTATTATTTGTAAATTGCATTAATCAGGAAAAGAAAAAAAAAATTATAACCTACTAATTCATAGAAAGCCTATCATAATCCCTCATATCCAGGTCAACAGAACCTGCATGTAGTTCACTAAAAATAAAAACATCCCAAAAAAGTCCCCTAGAAGAGCATGATGAGCACAAATATCAGTAGCTCTATTACATTCTCTATAAACAAAATGGAAAATAGCACTCTAAAAATTTTCTAAAAAAATAAAATCTAAATGTTAAACATGATTATTACATCCTGAATGGGTTGAAATTGAATTCTGCAACACCTTAAATACATTCTTATTATCTCCTTCAATATGATATCTTTTTATCCTTCATCTAATCTTGCATGAAGGATTTAAAACCAAAAATTGCAATCAATTCTAGCAAAGAAATGTCGTAATGAATATCCTACTTCCCATAGGTAAACAACATTTTGCCTATGTCATCTCTTAGAACAACTGCTATAGAAGCCATATTTGATTTCAATAAAGAAGCATCAACATTCAATTTGATCCAATCTTAAGGAGGAGGATAACAAATATTCAATAATAGGTTCTGTTGATTAGAATCCTAGATTTGTCCAATGGGAAACAAGTGAGGCTGAGAAAACTGAGCTAGAATATGAGCTGCTATCTTACAAGCAGTTGTTACTATATTTCCTTGTTTAAACAAATTTTTGGATCTCCAAAAATAAATAAAAGAAACATAAAACTTAGCAAAGCCTTTATTTACTCTATAAGCCTTCTTCAAACCTTGTAAATTGTGGGAAAAATTAGTGAATGATGGTAAATTTAACCCCCATTGCTTGAAAAACTCTAAAATTTCTTTGATCTTATTATAGCGAACTATTATATCATTCAAGTCTTCATCTTCTGAACACATTCTCGGACATACCATAATACCTTGAAGTCTTCTATAATTAATTCACTCATTTTTTAAAAAATAATTATTGTAAAGCCTCCACTAAAATAAGAATTCCATAGGAGAACATTTAAGTTTTTTTAGCTGTTTAAGCTTTATTCCAGTAAGATTTTTATTCTGAAATGACACTTCATAGGCAAAGGAAAGAAAGTCATCCCTATTGCAAATCTGGATCCAAGTACTTTGATTTTGATGATAACAAACATTATTATTTCTAGACTACTATTATTTTTTAATATATATTTTGTTTGTTTCGCTCACTAACCTTTCAGGTCCACAAGTTCACTTGGAACATCAAACCAGCTTAAGATCAGGTAGACTAGGATTTCGTTAGTCTATAATTTTTATTTGAATATATCTTTTACCTTTTCTTGAGTCAAATGTACTTTAATGGATCCTGAAGCTAAGTAACCTTACACACACACACTAAGGGGGTCAAATATGGTGAGTTAGAGCTTTTCTGTTTTTGGTCATATCATGCAGGATAATTTAAAATCATCCTAGATGGTCAGTTAAAAACAAAAACCATAATTAGGGCTTCCTATTAATATGAGATAATTAACTAATCATTCGTCCAATTCTATCACCAATCATATTTTAGGCATGTTTTTGAAATTGCATTTTATGTCTAATTATCATAAACAATAAAAATCATTTTGTATGATGCAAGATAATCATTCCTAACTTGATCTAATGATTAGAAGAGTAATTAAGGTTAGATTGATTGATCATATCTTCAGGGATGATCTTAGAATCGTATTGGATGATCTTTAAGAAAAAAACTTAGTTTTCTCCTAAATCTTATGGACGTCCAAAAATATCTGCTGGATGATAAAGTCTATTTTTGAACTAATCATATAGGATGATCTCTACATCATCCTAGATAATCAGCTAAATTTCTATATCATCCCGAATTATCTCTTGGACTTCCAAAACTATCTGCTCGATGATAATGTATGATTTAAACTAATTATACATCATGATGTCAACATCATCCGGATGATTAGAACAAACACTATGTTCTAATTGTATAGGAAACCTAAATTTTCCTGGCTAGAAGGGCATATTTAAACTAATTGTACAGGACAATCTGGATGAACTTTGACAGCAAGTTGAAAATTAGGGCATTTTGTAAGGCCTTATATTTAAGCTCTCTCATTTGCTGATGATAGAATATTTTGCTTAAATCTAAACCTAAGGGAGCTTAGAGAAGGGGAGTTTGAGAGAGATAGAGAATCTTATTAGGTGGAGTTTGTGATGGAATCACAAAGGTTGTTCTAAGCAAGGATTTGTTCATCTTCTTCAAGCTTCATATATGGTTCCTTGGTGGCTCAAGGAAATGATCATCAGCATCAGATCAGGTTCTCTGCATACTTTAGGAGGGAGTAAAAGGATTCTAGGTTCTGTGCCTTCACCAAGAGGGTGAAAAAGGATTCAAGGTTCTCTTCCTCACCGGGATGGTGGTAAGATTTTATAAGGGCTTCTCCGCCTTGATGTGGGAGAAAAAGGAGAGTCACTAAAGGTTTACTACAATACTTGGAGAGGGTGTCTACAAGGAGTGGATTAGATCAAGTTGACTGAACCACTATAAATCTTGTGTTCTCACTTATTCCTTTTCCATATTTTAATTTTCTCACTTTAATTTTTTGTGGTTGATTTTATGGCTAAAATTTCTATCTTGTTTTGTTAATCACTTATGTATCAAGACTTGATCTTGTTTGTTTTAAAATATTCAAAAAGGTTTCAAAATTTTTTTTCTTTTTGTTTAAGAATTTTTAAAAACTACCAATTCACCCCCTACTCTTGGTTAGCCACGGGCATGTTTATAAGGGATTAACACCCTAACGAACTTTCAATCCCCTAATTAATTATCAATATGAATTGGAAGAATCCTTTAAATCATATCTTTAGAAAAATAACTTTTTAACAAAGGAATAACCCACTTTCCTTCATCATTCAAATGAAAAGCCACAAAATTATTATGAAGACCATGAATATTACTAATTTTTGTCCATTTGTTCAAGGGTATATCAAGAATCCATATATCATTAGTAATATTTATTTTTAATCCATTACAAACATGCCATCTAATGGCTGGTTTCAAAAATTGAGCTCCATATTTAATAATACGCTAAAACAGAGAACCATTTCTCTTTATTTCTTCATTCCAAATATCATCACCATTTTTAGCTTTAAAAATTTTGTTCAATAGAGAATCCTTTTTTGAATAAAATTCTAGGCTAATTGGGCTCTGACAGGACCAAGCCTTTATGTTGCTTCTGGAGTACCATAGCCTCCCATTTTTTTATGATATGCATAACCTATTCCATGAAATAAAATGCATACCTTATCTTCCTTACTCCTTATGCCATAAAACAATTCTATGGAATTTATCAATATCACTATGAACACCTCTTAGAATCATTGAATGAGACATAAAGAAAGTAAGAATAGAAGAATAAGCAATTTTCACCAATAAAATTCTACCCACCAATTATAAATAATGAGTTCCGCAAGTATTGATCTTCTCCATTTCCTTTTCTAAAACATGTTGGAAATCTAAAGCTCTCATTATTCTAATAGCCATTTTTGACTTCAGGATAGCTAATTTCCTCAACCATTCTAAAACCCAGAAGATTGCTTAGCTTTCTTTTCCTCAATGTAGACACTACTTTCCTATAAAAATCATAGATTTCATCATGTTTATCTGTTGACCAATCCATTTTTAATAATCTTTCATACTTTTTGAGGAAGTTTTTGGTTTTTCAATGCAACTTCAGTCACAACTAATGCGTCATCTGCATACAAAAGATGTGTAACTTTTCCCATATTACCAGCAAGTTTAATTCGAAGCTGCTAACCTTTTTTTTTTAAAAAAAAAGTTTAGATAAAAATTTAGAGCAAATGATAAAAAGATAAGGAGAAAGCTAACATCCTTCTTCTTCTTCTTCTTCTTCTTTAAGCTAACATCCTTCTTGATATCCACATTCCACAAAGATCCATTCACTCTTGATTGCATTAATAATGATAAAGAACTTTGCATGGCTACGCATTACAAAATAATATTAGTAATTTTATCATGAAAACCCATGAATCTTAAGAACTGATTTAAAGTATCCCAACACAGACTATCATACTCTTGTTCCATTTATAGTTTGATCAACATAAATCCAAGTTTATCATTGGAAAATCTAAGTTTATTAAGACCCTCTTGGGCTAATAAACAATTATTTAAAATAGTTCTACATGGAATAAAAGCACCTTGTTCTTATTAGATGATACATGGAAGACAAAATTTTGACATATTTAAAATCATTCCATCAACCATTTTATAAATAGTTTGACATAAACTAAAGTGCTAGAATTTAGCAATTTTTGAAGCATTTGGAACTTTGGGGATAAAAAAAATTAATTTTTCTTTTCATAAATTTGGCATAACTCCCGAAATGAAGAAATTGTGAATAGCATTCCAAGTATCATTACCAATAATTCTCCAAAAACAATTGAAAAAACAAATTGTTACCCATTTTCATAATAATATTAAACAAGACTTCTCTAGTAAAATCTAATCTCAACAAATGCTTCATATCACCATTCAATTGAGACTTTGCAAAGGAAGGCCATTTTTGCAAACACCAATGATGTTTCCTCCATTTATTTTGAGAGAACTTTGAAAATTCAGAATGAATTACTTCCAAATAAGTCTTAATACCACCATTGGGAAGAGTAATTTGGTAAATAAGATTAACATTACATCTACCAGTAGCATACGCATAAAAATTTGATAATTATGATCACCATTTTCTAACCATTGAGTTTTAGAATGCTATCTCCACCAAGAGGCAAGTATAGCAAGGGTAACATTTAATTCATGAACAACTTTCCTCAATTGAATAAGTTTTGTTAGTACTTAGGCAACAATTCAATAGACTTTCTTCTTCTTGTAACAAAAAAAAAATTCATTTTTCAATTTTACTTTGAGGGCATTCAATTCCTTCAATTTATTGCTACTCCAATAGAATAAATTCCTTAAGGATCTCTTAATCTTCTTTTAAAGAATATCAGCAGCATAACCAACATGATTTCTTCTCCAAGATTTAGTAATGATACCACAAGAAGCTTCATAAAAAGACCAAATATTCTCAAATCTAATGATATTCTGTTTAACCCAAATATGAGCAAGGCCTTCCTTATTATTGCACCACGTATATTTAGGTCCAAAAGTACTAATATCATGAAATTCATTATTAGCAATGAAATTATTAATTTCTTGTGGTCCCTGAGGAAACAAGAACCTTTTTCCCCCTTTTTTATCTTATTTAGTAACAATATAGCTAAAGTCACCTCCTTGAATATATGGTTTCTCCTAAGAAGTACAATATTCAATAATATTCCACATCTTTCTTCATTCATGAAGATCTTTATTACCATAAACAATAGAGACAAACATTTCCGTATTATTCGGAGATATCAAGTTTTTAATTACTACTTGATCAGAAGAATTAATAACTTAAAAAGAAGAGATTTTATAATTCCAAAGTGCAAGAATCCCACCAGTAGTACCTTTAGCATCTAAATAAAAGAAATCCAAATCTTCTATAGTAAGTATTATAACACCCTCTTTGTCAATTTTATCTAATTTAATTTCAATCAAACAAAGTAAAAACATCATTCTCCAAAACTTCTTCTTTTTTTTAGTTTCCCTATAGTTCCAGAACACCAAAGAGTCCATTAAGGATCAAATGGGGAGTAGGCTCACACCCTTTCATTAGTACCTTTGCTTAATTTATGTTTCTCCTTAATAGGACTTAACAATCTTAACTCTTTACTAAGCTTCAACTTATGAAGGGAATTTAGGAGATGAATCTATAGCCAATTTTTTGACTTTATAACCTTCATCAGAGCAGCTCTTACTAACATAACAAATGCCTTTTTAACTATCATATAGCAATACAAAAGAAGGATTAAGAATTAGTACCTTGAACATCTTATTGGAATCTACCACATTCCTCTTTTTAGAGAGGAGCTTTTGATAATCATCAGTATCCATGCCTTTATGAATACCAGTAACCATTCCTTTGACTAGAATTCTATCTTCTGAAACATCATCAGAACCACTTTTATTAATATCTTCAAGGAAAATCACTTCTTAGCCAACCATTATATCATTTGTCTACTTTGACAGCTCACCATTTCTAGAATTAATAATAGCTACATTTGGCACAGGTTTATCCTGATCTTCACCACTTTTATTTTTGTTAACAATAGATTTTACTCCACTTTATTCTTGATGATTTATCTCCATATTAATAGCATCAATGTGTTTAGCACAACTTGCCCCTTCAACAATTATTACTAGTTTTATATTGAACTTATTTTCATTTTTAATAACAGAACCAATATCTCCATTAGCATCAGGCATAACATCTACAACACTAGTGTCCAATAATGTTTTTTTATTAGCATCAGGGTTTCTATCAATAGAAGAAACAACACCATATTTGATTTCATCAAAGTTATGATGATCTTCAAGTTCAGAATTTTTGGTAAGATGATATAATTCATCATTTTCCTTTTTACATAGATAAGAATTAACTTCAGGATTTAACATCTTATTTTGAAAATAAGAATTCTTCGATTTAAAATTATTTGCATTGCTCTTCCAAGTAGCATGATTGTAAACTTTCTTCCTTTTGTAATTTACATGAATCCATGGACCATAACTATCATTGGTACTCTTAGAATTGATAAAGTCTTTCCCTAATTCCAAAACCTTATCATATCTTCTTATTTTCCTTTGGATGAATTATTGTTCATAAAATGTTTGCAGCTTTCTTTTATATGGCCAATTCTACTACAATTATAGCAAAAGGTTGAAATCTTCTCATACTCAACTTTTTGATAAAATATTCCTTAAGATCCTTCAACCCAAACTCTTGATTAAAGTTGTGCATCAAGATTACTCCGAACACAAATTCTAGCAAATTCTCTTATTCCCCAACTTAACATATTTCCATCTAAAAACAATAGCGTGCCAATTATTAAGTCAATTTGAACTATATTAGATTCATCCCAACAAAATAAAGTTAGGTGAGGGAAACAAATCCACAAAAGGGAGCATAAGTTCTTTATAGAAAGTGCAAAAAATTAGGATTCCAATCTTCCATACCAATAATATGGTTCCCTACATTCCACGATCCACCACTAAAATTTGCTTCCTTAACTTCAGAGGAATGAAATAAGCAAACCATCCAATCAAAACCTAAGTTTGTTAGATGAAATGAACCAAATTTATTCTTTTGTTTTCTATGTTCAATACTGATAGCAGAATAGGGAATGGAATTCACAAAAAAATTAATCACTAATGAATTCCTAAGCCTGTATATATTAGCTTTTCAGATTTAGAATCCAACTTCACAGAAATTCCATCATCTGTCATATCTACAGGTTTAAGAGGATTAATAATTTGAAAATTTGGCTTCCTCCAACAATTAATCTGGTGATTCAAAACTACAGAAGAATAGGTGATCTTAGAAAATCTGAAGCCTTCAGAATAATTAAGAGAATTGGCATGTCTAACTTTCGACATCTCCTTATTTAAGCAAAGCTGATTACTAAGTGATGATGTAGTTATCTACATTCTAATCATCATGTTTTATTGAACATGAAGAAATAATATTAGAAAACCTATGAACTTTTAAAATTGAACCAATTGAATAAGAAGCCTCTAATTTCGATGAAATTCCTCATACATGACATTCTTATGAGAATCCACATTAATATCTGTAAAAATACTCTTACCCTTACTAGTATAAGGAATTTGTTTAAGCAACTTAAATCTTCTAAAAAACTCCTTGATATTCATTGGACAACCTATATCGAAAATTCTACCAATAGATTTATGATGATTAGAATTATCAACTGAAGAAGGAATGATCACCAGCAGAAGCCGATGATCACCAGCAACCATGAACAACAAAAAATTCAAAATTCTAGCACTTTTGCTCACTAGAATTCTGGCACTCTATCTCTCTCTAAAATTCTAGCACTCTCTCTCTAAAAAAAGTAATAGGTTATATAGAATAAAAATCTTAGGTCTATTTATCTAAATAAATAGAAAGGAAGCAAGTTTACAAAAATAAAAAGTGGCACAGAATGAGCTTAAAATTCAAAAGAAATGCAATGTCAGCCAAATAATTACAAGATGCAGAAGATGTATCAAAGAATCTAAAGATAAACAAGGTATGCCAAAAACTTATAAAGAGACACAAAATGAGCCAATAATGGGTTAGCTTCTCCTTCTTTCAAATCTTTAAATCCTAGAAATTCCATACACCAATTGTTATCTACTACACTTGAATTTAAAACTCATGATTCCTTATTCATCACTTTGCGAAGCTATTCTCTTAGATAAATCTTTAAAAATAAGTTTGAAAAGATCGTATTTCCTCTCTAATTTCTTTTTAGAAGTAGATTTTTTATTTTAAAAAAAGGCTTTAACCTATAAGAAGCTTAAGCTAGGGTTACCAAAATTTAAATCTCTAACCTTTTTGGGTTTAAGGGTTATCAATGCATATCTTACTGTGTTCTTTCATGAGGTAGATTTATCATTTACTGAAACTAATCAATTTTTATTATAAGAAAATATATTGTCTTTAGTGTGCATTTTTTATTTTTGATTAATTATTTGGTATTTTTTATTTGTGATTTGATATTTTCCTTCTTTGAGCTTTCCTGATCATCACTTACCCATCTCTAAATTTTGTTCACATCACAATATACGATCAACCTTATACTATATGATCTTTATAAAACACCAAATCTCTTATCACAGCACATCCAATGACCCATATTAATCATTCATTGGTGATCATACTATATGAATATCCACTTCATAATATATGATAGACATGGCTAATGATATTGGACAAATTAAATTAAGCTAGTGTTAGATTTAATATAGTATCATATTGTACAAATACCTATTTATACTAAATAATCCAATTAGTAAAAAATCATCCATATGACTCCTCAGGATGAATGCCTTCCCTCTAATTGTCTAGTAAGATTTTGATCAAATAGTACAATGAGATTGAATTTTTGGCTAGATCGAATTGGATGAATTTATTGGATTTGATCATCCAGTACATTCCCATAACCATACTATATGATATGGCTAATTTTATTTAAGCATCAGGATTTCAAGGGTTTTCCCCACTCAATCCATTTAAATCCTCTTCCCTTCTCTCTTGATCCCTCAATATGTGAAATGGCCGAAGGAAAGCATTCTCATGCACTAGTCCATTATTACTCCTGATTAATTATTCATTCAAAATTCCCTGAGGTCGCTAATGAAGAGGCCTATCATAGGTACAAAACTATTGGAATCACCCCCTCAAAAATCATCAAACAAGAAATCTAAACTTCCAAGTATTGCCACTCTTTGCTCACACCACGCTCACCTACATTCTCACTCTGCATATCCTTTTAATTCTAAGATTCTTTTGAATTTTTTGCCAACCTAAGAATAAATAGTGAGGGTACTACCCTCCATTCATATGTTAATTGGTGACCTATAGAGATGACATACCAAGACTTTCCTGAATTCCTACACTTCTCTACTAATGGAGAGTAAATTCATATTATGGCCTCAAATCCTGATTATGATTGGACACCTACCAACACCACACTAAGGGAATCCAATGCTAGATACCACATAGCTCAATTTAACACTCTAATGCAGAATACCTGAATTACCCAACATATTCTTCGTAACTCCAACATTTCTAAGGCTGGTTATAGGGTCAATATAATACCAGTCCACTCTTTTGCTACTTTTTACATTATGGATTAAATGTATTTTAATGTAGATGATCTTATTATTTAATCTCTTAAAAATCTGACATGTATTAGAGATCCTTGACATATGATAAAGCCTAATCTTGCCATAGGGCATCTCATTGCTTATGTTTTGGAAATCAAGTATGAAAGTTCATGAGGATTGTGAAACCCTAAAGAACTAGCCCAAGGCTAACAAAAAAAAAAGGGGGGGGGGGGGGGGGGGGGGGGGGTGGGGTTTTATTAATATTAAGGGGGGTTGAATTGGTGATTTAAAAACTTCTTTCCAATACAAAGAAAAATCTCCCTTTTTAAGTTATTTTAACATCTAAAAGAATAGATAGTCTTATCTCTCAATGTGGAAGCAAAGTAATTACACAGTAAAAAAAATCAGGGATTTTCAACCACAACATTTACAAAGAAATAAATATAAAAAAAATATAAAAAATAAAATAAAAAATAAACACACCAAAGATTTATAGTGGTATGACCAATCTGACCTACATCCACTCCCTAGAACCTCTTATTTTAGGTGTTACACTAAGCTTTAGTAACTCTCCTTTAGCCCCCACAGCTAGGTAGAGAAGACCTTACAAAATTTCTTCCACCAACCTGGTGCAATAGAGGACTAAAACTCCTTTCATAGGAAGAGAATCTTAACTCCTTTTTCTCCTTCCAAGAGATGGAAGAAACCACAAATCCCTTTCACCTTTTGCGATACGGTGGAGTAGCTAGATCCTTTGACACCAAATTGATCTTCTTCTTCCCAAAACTTCCCTCAATATAAATCTTTAATATGATGGTACCAAGATGTAAGCTTGCGAGAGCAACTGTATGAAACCCCCTCTACACTCCCTTGAAACCTATAGTTATCTTCTTCCTCTTAAACTCCACCTTTTCAACTCTCCCTTTTAAGGCTCTCTCTTCAAGTTTTCTCCAGAAGAATGAACACTCAATGCATGCCAATGACACATATAATGTCTTTAGGGAAAGCTTAAATATAGGACTTAAAAACCCGTATAAAATCAATTCTATCGATAAGATCATATAGTATAATCGCATGATCATCCAATATAATATGCAAATTTGACTTGATAGTCTTGTACGATCATTAGATAGTCCAGTACAATCAGATCAAATTTAATCTGATCATCTAGTATAATCTTATATGATAATCCAATATGAGTAGTTCAATCGAAATTTAGTTCATCCAGGATGAATAATGGGATGATCAAAATCATATCTATTGATCATATAGTACAATCCTATTTATATATTACGATCAAAATATCAAAATTAAGTAGATTTGATTGACTAATCATAAGATTTAATTAGGAAACATTTTAAAAATCATACAATATGATTAGAAGAACTTTTCAAATTTAATTTTTTTTTCAAATTTAATTGATGGCGGTGAGCTTTATAATTATAGCAGATCATCTAATACAATATTTTGTTTGTATTGTATGATTAGTTATATCTAAAAAATATTTAAAAATAAAATATTTTAATTAATTTCTCTAATCCCATATCATATAGTATAATCTATATCATATAGTATGATGTAAAAAAAATTAAAACATTTAAAATCATTTTTTATCCCCTTGGCTGTGTGTGTATAGTCACAAGGCTAACATATATGCTTATAATACTTAACTCAAAAAATTAAAAATAAATAAAAATTACATACTCATTTAACATAACCTATTTTACCTAATCTTGAGTCTTGAATCTTCATTGGATTGTTCATGATATTCATGAAAATATTAGTGCACACACAAGCAAATATATATTACAAATACTTATAGATATTAGGTTGGGACCCACAATATTTGTTATCATAAAAAATAGAAACTCATGAGCTTGAGTTGTAATAATCTCCCCCTTTTTATGATGGCAAACCTTACTAGTTGAATTTATAAAATTAAGAACATTTTCTCCTAATCCCCCCCTCGCTAAGATAATTATATTAAAAATAGGAAAAAGAAAAAAGTTTCTTTTTTTATTTATTAAAAATAAGAAAACATTTATTTACTACATAACATATATACTAATATAAATGCAAGATGAATATATGCAACTTAAACACAAATACAACTAGACAAATACATTCCCCCCCTCTAACATTATCAAAAAGAAGTGAAACACACAAGAAACAAAATAAAACACACATAATAAACTACATATTTGTGACTTTGATTAGGTGGAGGTGGTTGTGATGTTTAAGAAGAATAAGTTAATTTCAACAAATTTTCTTTAAATGAGAAAGTTACTTCTTGATTTTATCCAACAACATAATGAGAAATGAATTGTCTGCACTAAGATCTATAAAGGTTGGAAATTTAAATTTTATTAACACTAGCTCAGGCTCCTTACAGGTTAAAGTCTTAAAAAAAAAACTAATTCAAAAAAAAAAAAGGAAATGTGATCTTTCAAACTTATTTTCAAAAATATATCTTAAGAGAATAGCTTTGCAAAGTGATGAACCAGAAAGCTTGATTCTCAAACTTAAGTGTGAACTATATCAATTGGCACATGGATTTGTCTAAGATTTAAAGACTTGATAAGAATGGAAGCTAACTTATTTTAGGCTCATTTTGTGCCTCTTTATCAATTTTGATTAACTTTGCACATATTTTGATTATTGATAGACTTTGTGCATCTTGCAACTCATTTAGAAAATATTATGCATGTTTTCAGTTTTGTGCTCATCTTATGCCACTTTTTTGCTTTTTTAAACTTGCTTCATTATTAGTTCTTTAAAGATTCTCATTTGTGAGATTATCTTCTAAATATAAGAGAATAAGAACTCACTCTATTTTAAAGGGAAGAGTAAACCACAAATTAAAACCTTATCCATTTGATATATATAAATAGCTTGAATAAAAAATTTGAAACTAGATTCATTGAATTATAAAAATATTCAAATGAGATAGAGAACTGTAGGAAGATGAAATAAATCTCAATTTCTTGGTCCAATTTTTTAATTTGAATTTTTTTATATTAAGAAATAAATTACACTACTCAAGGATTTAGGGAAGATGGATAGTCATCAATTTTCTTCCTTTAACTTTTAGGAAAGTCAGCAATCACTTACAAAACAATTTAAGTAAAAAGATGGTAAATTTTTAATTTTTAAAAAAGATGAGACGTGATTGATTCTCTTATACAAATACGATGTGAGATGTGATTTGTCAGTGATGATCAGAGATTATTCTAAAAAATGTACAAAAAATTACAAACATAAATAACAAAACACTAAAATAATAAGTAAAGTAAAAACATTCACGGTGAATTAAAAAAAAAAAACATATACACATGCATTAACTATAACACAAATAAACATATAAACAAAACTTTATACCTCATTATCTCTATCCTAGTCTGATTATTCAGAAGGTAGGTCTGTCTAGGAGATCTTTTACTTTTTATCATATTCCCTTATTTCAATTAGCTTATTTTTTACCCTTTTCCTTTGCGTGAAGTGTTTTCATATTAGGGAACTTAATTTTCATAGGTCCGAGTTTCCTACACCTAAAATAAATAACATCAAACAAAATATTAGCAATGGAACCATGTTTGTCTTGGTTCCACTTTTGTTAATGTTGATGCTTTTGCAGCAGCAGATTTTTAAATTTTCTTATTATTGATTTTATTTCTTAGCTCTCATCATCTAATAAGTTGCTTTTATTCATATCTTTGACTTTTAGCATTATAGTTTCCCAGCATTTAAAAGTATTAGACTCACACTTTTCTCATGGGTAATGAGTGAGCCAATTAGATTATTAATAGAATAATCATTCAAGTCTTTTGATTCACATATAGCAATAACTTTAGCATGAAATATTTCAAATAGATAATGTAGGATTTTATTGACCTTTTAAAATTTAAAATGATCTTTACCTAAAGCATGTAATGATATCACAATTTGAGTAAACTTAGTATATATATCTAAGATTGTCTTATAAGGTTTCATACAAAAAAGTTCATAATCATGCATTAGAATATTCAACTTAGATTGCTTAACTTCATTAGTACAATTTTATATAGTGCATAATTTATTCCAAATTTTTTTTGCAAGTAATGTAAGTATAGATTCTCATGAAATCGTCAAAATTCAAAGTACATAAAAATAATTCAAGCATTTAGCATTCAATTGATAATTAATTTTTTTTTATACTCCATTCAACAAAAGGAATATGAGTTTTAACTCCATCTACAATGAAAGTTCATTAGGATTGTTAAGCACTTATGAACTAACCCGAAGATAACTAAGAGGGGGGTGAATTGGAAGTTTTAAAAATTCTTAAACAAAAAAGAAATTTTTTTTGAAACTTTTTTTAATATTAAAAAAAAAAAAAGATCAACCCTTGATGTGGAAGTGATTAATAAAATAAATCAGAGATTTTAATTATATAATCAACCATAAAAAATTAAAGTGCTAAAATTAAAATGCATAAGACTAATAAGAAAGAACACAAGGTTTATAATGGTTCAACCTACATCCACACGTTGGAGACACTCTCTCCAATTATTGCACTAAATGTTTAGAGACTCTCCTTTTGCTCCCACAGCAAGGCGGAGAAGCCCTTAAAAATTTTTTCCACCGTCCCAAAAAAGTAGAGAGCCTTGAATCATTTTCACTCTCCTATTGAAGGTAAAGAATCTAGAATCCTTTTAATCCCTTCTAAAGTAGGTAGAGAACCTTGATATGATGCTGATGATCATCTTATTTAGAGCTACAATGGAACCAAAGATGAAGCTTGAAGAAGATGATCAAATCCTTTCATGGAGAAACCTTTATAAATCCCCTCACAAACTCCCCCTCACAAAATTCTCCCTCTCTCCCAAACTCTCCTTCTTCTTTTCTAAGCTCCCTTAGGTTAGGAATTCAGCAAAAGATATTGTCAAAGGACAAATTCTTAAGCTTAAATAAAATAGCTCCAAAATAACCCTAATTTTAAATTTTACGCAACTGATCATCCAGTATGATCAGTATATTATCCAATATGATTAGTTCAAAATATCCCAATCAGCATGTACGATCAGTCCTGCCTTGTACAATATGTTCAAGAATTTACATAGATCATCCTATATGATTATGCGATCACTCGGGATGATTAGTTCAATATAGGTGGTAGTGGAAAAATCATCCCATAATAATCTCAGGATGTCCTAGATGATGAACTTGGATGATTAGAGGAAAATTATGGTTTTTATCCTGGACGATGGGTATCATCCAATGGAAATATAATAGATCATCCAGGACGATTATTGTGGATCTTCCTATATGATCTAATTGAAAAATTTAATCCTAATTACTATATTAATCATCAGATCAGTTTAGGCATAATTATCTTTAATCGTCTAGGATGATGTCTATCATCTGGGATGATTAGACAAAAATTACAATTTCAAAAATATGCCTAAAATATGATTAGCAATTAAATTTCATATATATAATTAATCATCCAATATGATTAGTTATATCTTATCTTAATAGCATGCCTTAATTAGAGTTTTAATTTTTATTTAATTGTCTAGGATGATTTGAAATCATCTTGTATGATATTTAAAAAAAAAAAAAAAACTCTAACTAACCAAATTTCTCCCCATGATTATATGTATGCAAGGTTACTTAGATTTAGGATCCATAATAGCACATTTGACTCAAGAAAAGGTAAAAGATGTATTAAAATAGAAATTACAGACTAACTCAATCCTAGTCTACCTAATCTTAAGCTTTTCGACATTCTAAGTGAACTTGTGGACCTAAAAAGTTAGCGAAGAGGGCAAATTAAATAAACGTGCAAGAATAATAGTAGTCAAGAAATTTATCATCAAAATCATAGTACTTGAGTCCAAATTTGTTACAATCTCTCCCTTTTTAATGATGTAAAACATTGTTGTTAAAAAAATTCAAATCAAGGAGAATTTTTAGTTTTATTTTTTTATTTATAAAAGAGAGACAAAAAATAGAATAGAAATTTAACAAAATAAATTTTACTAAACCATAAGAAACAACATTAGTGGATAATATAAGTAGTAACATACTACACCCTCTTTTGACATCAAAAAATGGAGGAAGAAAGAAAAACATAAAAAATAGACGAAGGTAAAAAAAATAAAGACTAATACCATCATAGAAACACAAGCACTAATAGTCCAGATGGAGAGGGATGATCAGAGAGGATCCAAAATAGCTAAATAATAATAATAATATAAAATAAAATATGATAAAAACCAATCATTAAAATAAAAACAAAGGTTTTTTTAAATCGATCAACACTAGAAAATGATAAATTTCTATTTTGATTGGATTAAAAATTTGTAAGAAATAAATTAACAATGTCAAAATCTAAAAATGGTAGACTAACTGATCTTGTTAACCCTAGCTCGAACTCCTTTACAGTGAAAAAAATATTTTAAAAACAAAGATCTACCTCCAAAAAGAAATAGGATAAGAAAAGTGATATGTTTAAAACTTCAATTTAGAAAAATATCTGATAGAATAATATAGCAAAGAAATTAATCAAATCTTAGGTTTTAAAAATCAAGTGTTTGAAGATATCAAGTGACACTTGAATTCTTCTAAGATTTAAATATTTAAAAGAGAAGAAAGCTTATTTCTTTGTGGGTTCATTTTCCGCCTCTTGTTAGTTATTTGGCGCACTTTGCGTATCTTTTGATTTTTTGTACACTTTATGTATCTTTCAATTATTTGGCGATCATTGTGCATATTTTTAGTTTCTTTTGGGATCATTTTATGTCTTTTATCATTTTTCTAAGCTAGTTCCCTTTTGAAATCGTTAAAGACTCTCAATTATGATAACATCTTCAAGATATAAGAGAAGAAAAACTTACTCTCTAATATAAGGAAGAATAAACTACAAATAAGAATCATATTCATATAATAAAAGCAGCAACTTGATCAAGAAAAGTTGAAAGTGATTTAATGACTTTAAACATTATTCATATGAGATAGATTATTATAAAAGTATAGAAAAAATCTCAATTTCAAAGTCCAACTTTTAATTTGAAATAGATTTTTACTTCAAAGTGAAAATTATACCGCAAAAGGAGTTAGAGAAAGAGAAACAATCAATGGTGTTTCTTGCTTTAACTAATATAGGGAGGTCAATCATCTTTTACATATTTTTAAAATGAAAAGCAAGGCAAAAATGTAATTTAAAAAATCAATTCCAGCATTGACTATTAAAAAAATTAAAGGGAAAAATAATAGAAAAAATGGAAAATGTAAAACAAAAGTAGAAACAAACATATAAACAAAAATAGAAGATAGATCAGAAAATAGAAATCAATGATTTCAATCATTAATATCTATGACACCTAATCTAGTTCTCAAGATGCTAAAAATATTAAAGGCTAGTGGTTTAGTAAAGATATCAGAAAGTTAGTTTTGAGTGGCTACATGGTGTAGCTCTATGTCTCTTTTAGTAACATGGTCCCTAATAAAGTGATACCTTAAGTCAATGTGTTTGGTTATGGAGTGTTGGATTTGGCTCTTTGAAAAGCATATGGCACTAGTGTTATCATAGAGGATTGAAATTATGCCTACAGGAAATCTTAAATCAAGAATTTGTTACTTTAACAAGAGAACTTAGGCCACACAACTTCCTAAGGCAATGTACTCATCTTCTGTAGTGGATAGGAAAAGTAAGTACTATTTTCTACTAGACTAGGAGACTAAGGACTATCCTATGAATTGATAAGTTTCAAAAGTGCTTTTTCTATCAACTCGACATCCTGCAAAAGCCAGAATATCCTATGATTTCAAAAGAAGTGCTATGCCTATGATACCAGATTCCTAAGTCAGAGGTTCCTAAGAGATACCTAAGAATTCTCTTAACAATAGTAAAGTGAGACTCTTTTGTATTTGCATAAAATCTAGCATAGATATAAACACTAAATATAATATCAATTCTGCTAGCAGTCAAGTAAAGAAGTGATCCAATTATCCCTCTATATTTCTATTGATCAATAGATTTTCCATTTGAATCTTTATCAAATTGAATAGTGGAACTCATGGGAATGTTGGTTAGCTTGAGTTTATTTATATTATATTTCTTAAGGATGTCCTTAATGTAATTGGATTGACTAAGGAAAGTCCCGTCATCTTTTTACCATATGTTAAACCCCAAAAAGTAAGTTAGTTCTCTCATCATACTCATTTCAAATTCCTTACTCATTGTTCTTGAGAATTCATCACATATATTTTTATTAGGAGATCTAAACATAATATCATCAACATAAATTTGAACAATCATTAATTCATCTCCTACCTTTTTTAGAAATAGTGTGGTGTCGATGCTCCCCTTCACAAAAGATCTTTCTAGTAGGAATGTGCTTAGCCTTTCATACCATGCCCTAGGTGCTTGTTTAAGTCCATTTAATGCATTTTTTTATTTGAACACTTGATTGAGAAATTATGAATTTTCAAATCTTGGGGGTTATTTAATTTACACATCTTCCTTTATTACCCCATTTAGAAAGGCAATATTAACATCCATTTAATATAATTTGAATCCCTTAAAATAAGAAAAGGCTAATAGCACTCTAATAGCTTCAAATCTATCTATAGGGGCAAAAGTCTCTTCAAAATCAATCTATTCTATTTGATTATATGCCTTGGACACCAATCTTGCCTTATTCCTCACTACTACTCAAAAATCATTCATTTTATTTTTGAAAACCCATTTTATTCCAACCACACTCTCATCCTTAGGTCTTCTAACTTGCTCCAAAACATCATTCCTTACTAATTGATTCAATTCTTTTTTCATGGCTAAGATTTAAAATTCATCAAATAAGGATTAATTTAGGTTCGTGGGTTTAGATATTGAAATGAAAGCATAGTGGTTTACCTCTTTTCTACGTTAATGCCTAATTCTAACACCTTTAGATGAGGTTCCTAAGATCGGTTGTTTAGGATGACTCAATTATTATCTCCATTCTCTAGGAAAAGTGTTTTCAAACTATTCTTTCATCCAAATTTGCAAATTCTAATCCTTGGGTAACTTCTGCAACCTCCTATTCTTCTACTCGAGACCCTCCAAAATTATTAGATTCATCAAACACATCATGAGGGGTCTCCTCAACTATAAGTGTTCTTTTATTTAAGACTCTATAAGATTTCCCAATACTTGAGTAACTTAGGAATACTCCTTTATCAGATTTTGGGTCAAAATTTCCTAGTTGAGACTTCCCATTATTCAGAATAAACACATTACATCCAAAGACATGGAGTTGAGAGAGGTTGGGTGTCCTACCCTTCAGAAGTTCATAGGGTGTCTTGTTCAGTTTCGATCTAACATTCACTCTATTCAGAATATAATAGGTTGTATTCACTGCTTCTACCCAAAAGTATTTTAGAAGTGAGTATTTAGCTAATATGGCTCTAGCAGCTTTTACCAGGGTCATGTTCTTTCTTTAAGTTAGCACATTATGCTGAGGGGTCCTATGAGTTGAAAAGTTATGAATTATCCTTTCCTCCCTACAAAAAGATTTAAATTTTTCATTCTCAAATTATCCATTATTATCACTATGAATTGTCATAATTTCACAACTTGATTTCTTATGAATCGACATGGAAAAAGGCTTAAACTCCTCGAATGATTCACTTTTATGAGATAGGAATTTAACCCAAGTAAACCTTGAATAATCATCAACAATCACATACCCAAAAACTTTCCCTTACAATCTTGTAGTGCTGACTGGTTCAAAGAGATCCATGTATAGGACTTCTAAGGGTTTACTAGTGGAAATATATTTAATTGAAAGGAAGGAGGTTTTGACTTGCTTTCCTAATCTACAGGCATCACATAGGTGATCTTTAGTGAATTATAGTTTGGTATCCCTCTCACTAAGTCTTTTGGGTGATCTTTCTAAGGTTTTTCAAGCTTGAATGAAAAAGCCTTCTAAGCCACAACCAAGATTTATCAATAATAATTTTTAAGCAAAATGAAGCAGTACATTCAATATTTTTTAAAATTAAGTATGTAGATATTGTTTATCCTTTTTCCCTACAAAATAATATTGCTATTCAAGCTTATTATGCATCTAGTAGATAGAGATTTTATGCTGAAGCATTTATCATAGAGCTAACTGATGTTGAGAAAGTTATATTTCACGCCATTAACTAATAAAATATTTTCAATAATAAAATTTTTAGAGTTTCCAATTATACTTGACTCCACCACTTTTTTGGTGGTGTTGTCTCCAAGTGTTACCATATATCCTACCCTGTCCTTTAGCAAAATGAATTGATTTGTATCTCCAGTCTTATATCTTAAACATTCGCTATCCAGGTACCAAGTGCACTCATGAGGCCTTCTACGAGAGCACCCTTACAAAATCATCATATATTAGATTTGGGAACTCAAACAAGATTGGGTTCCATCTTACGAAAAGAAAAATGAAATGCATGCATGCTATGCTATGAATTTTAAACTATAAGTATCCACACTAAATTTGTTCTAAGATGAATGGTGCATGTGCGGGAGATATGTCCGTGCATGCCACAAAAAAATCATCTAATGTTAGGAAAGGTTTCTACTAATCTACTTGGGTTATAGTGCCTCTTTCTAGGTTTGAATAATGTATATTATTGTGATGGATTATAAAACTCTTCAAGTGAAGGTGGTTTTTTATGTTCATTCAATGCATTTATTTTGATTTATAAAAGTTTGTTTCCACTTTTAAGATTTGAAATTTCAACTTTCAAAGCATTCTCCTCATTATCTTCTCCATCTAAACATATCTTAATTTTATCAATTGAATTTTCTAATTCAATATGGGATACATTCATAGAGTCATGTATAATAGTTAAATCAAGATGCTTTGCATTCAATAAGTCAAATTCATCCAAAAAAGTCATATGATTGCTATCTAGAGTAGAATGATATTTCCTTGAAATTTCATGCTCCTTTTGTAGATTTAAAATTTTTATTTTAAGACTAGCATGCAGTTTCTTAAGCTTCTTATATGAAGAATATTTAAAAAAAAATTCAAAAAAATTAATCGTAAGTAATCTCACATACCTCTTCTTGATCAGAGTGATCATGGTGTTTATTATCCATTAAATACAGGTTTGTTACCTCTTCTTCAACTTCATTTTAAAGGAGCAGATGCTAAGTAAGCCCAAAAAGCCTTTTGGGTTCATTTATTTTCCTTTCTAAACTTAGGCTTTTCTTCACCCATCTCCTTTCTTGGGTGAGCTTTCAGAGTTGGGAAGACTTGAGATGTCTTGGCTTCCTACATTCAAAATAAATAACATCAGAAGAAACTTTAAAATCTTTATTATTCTTACCCTTTTCCTTTTTTTATGATGCTTTTTCTTTTTCCTGAAAAAGCTCTTGAATTTCCTTATTCTTAAAGCAATGTAATCAATTTTAGAATTAGAAGAATTAGTTTCTAAATCATTAGCCTTTAAGGCTAAATCCTTCTCCTTTTTCTTCTCACCAGCATCAAGCTACCATTAGTTCACTCCTAGCTCATAGCCAATTAGTGATCCAAGTAAGTTATCAATTTAATAAACATTCAAATCCTTAGATTAAGTAATGGTTATAATTTTTGCATCAAAGGATGAAGGTAAATATCTCAAAATCTTTTTAACTTTTTCATTGTTTATTAATTCTCTTCCTAAGGCTTGCAGAGATGTAACAATTTTTGTAAATCTAGTATACATCTCAAAAATAAATTTGCTCAGTTTCATGTAAAAAGGTTTATAGTCATCCAAAAGAATATTCAATCTAGATTATTTAACCTCCTTTATACCATCATATGTTTTACATAATCTATCACAAATTTCTTTTCTAGTTGAACAAGTGGAAACATGCATACAGACTTCAAATTTTAAGGCACAGAAAAAAATTCAAATATTTAACATTCAGTTGTGCTAGTTCTCTAACATAAAAAGTCCATTAAGGAAAAGAAAGTTTAGTTTTCATGCCATCAAAAATTCTAAATGGTGCAGAATATTCATCCTTAACAAGCATCCACATGCGATAATCAATTTATTATAAAAAGGTGGACATGCAAATTTTCAAATAATAAAATGGTATATTATCAAAAATAGGTTGTCTAGTAATTAAATAACCTTATGCAGTGTTTGTATTTCCAAAGTTATCCATTAATATAAATTGAAAAGTTTTTAGACTTGATTTTATGAATTCTGCTCTGATACCACTAGAAAGTTTGTTAGGGTTATTAACCCATTATGAACTAGCCCGAGGCCAACTAAGAGGTGGTGGGGGTGAATTGATAGTTTTAAAAATTCTTAAACAAAAAGAAATATCTTTTTGAAACCTTTTTGAATATTTTAAAACATGCAAGATCAACCCTTAATGCAGAAGTGGTTAACAAAATAAATCAGAGATTTTTAACCATACAATCAACCATTAAAAATTAAAGTATGGAAATTAAAATGTGAAAAAGTAATAAAAAATAAAACAATATTTATAGTGGTTCGATCATCTTAACCTACAACCACTCCTTGGAAAATCCCTCTCAAAGTATTGCACTAAACCTTCAATGACTCTCCTTTTGCTCCCACAACAAGGCAAAGAAGCCCTTACAAAATCATTCCACTATTCTGGTAAGGTAGAGATCCTTGAATCCTTTTTTACCCTACTGGTGCAGGCATAGAAGTCGGAATACTTTTATTCCCTCCTGGAGTAGGCAGAGAACCTTGATCTGATAATCATGATCGTTTCCCTTAGAGCCACCAAGGAACCAAGAATGAAACTTGAAGAAGATAATTAAATCCTTATTTGGAGCAACCTTTATGAATCCCCTCACAAAATACCCCACACAAGATTCTCCCTCTCTCTCCTAAACTCTCCTTCTCTTTCTTTAAGCAGGTTAGGACTTTAGTAAAAGGTATTGTCAAAGGACAAATACTTAAGCTAAAATTGAAGATCTCTAAAATAGCCTTAATTTTTAACTCTACATAACCATTCATCCAAGGCGATTGAAGGATGATTGATATATCATCTTGTATGATTAGTTTAAAACACCCCAATTAGCCTGTATGATCAGCCTTGCTCTGTATGATCTGTTCAAGAATTTGTATAAATCATCTAGGTTGATTTTGTGATTGTCTAGGACGATTAGTTTAATAAGGGTGACAATTGAAAAATTATCCCATAATAGTCTTGGGACATCTTATATGATAAACCTGGATAATTTAAGGAAAATCATGGTGTTTTTCCTGAATGATGGGTATTGTCCAACTAAAATATAATAGATCATCCAGGACGATCATAATTGATCATCCTTTACGATTTTATTAAAATTTTTAATCATAATTGCTCTCTTAATCATCAGATCAATTTATGCATGATTGTCTTTCATCATTCAGGATGATGTCGATCGTCCGTGATGATTAGACAAAAATTACAATGTTAAAAACATGCCTAAAATATGATTAATGGCTGAATTTCATACATATAACTAATCATCTTTGATGATCTAGATCATCCAATATGATTAGTTAATTACCTCATCTTAAGAGAATGCCCTAATTAAGATTTCTATTTTAATTGTTCATTTAGGACAATTTGAAATCATCAAGGATTATTTGAATTCATCCATGACGATTTGAAATCATCCTATACGATATGATAAAAATAAAAAATATCTCTAACTCACCAAATTTCTCCCCTCGAGTGTGTGGGTACAAGGTTACTTAGCATCAGGATCCGTCATAGTACATTTGACTCAAGAAAAGGTAAAAGATACATTGAATAAAAGTCACAAACAAACTCAATCCTAGTCTATCTAATCTTAAGCTGGTTGACATTCCAAGTGAAGTTAAGGACTGAAAGGTTAGTGAGCACTATAAATAAAATAGATATGTAAGAATTGTAATATTCAAGAAATAGTAATATTTGTTATCATCAAAATCATAATACTTGGGTCCAGATTTATAACATACAATAATGATGGTATAGAATAACCAGTTTGAATCATATACCACATTTGATAATCAATTGATTACAAGAAAGTAGACAATCAAATTTACTTAAAATAAAAATAAATATTTTAAAATAAAGGAGGTCATATGATTAAATATCCTTCCATAATAAAACAATTTTTAAAGTTAAAAATTAATCTTTTTTTAATGCTTTATAAGACATAATTTATGACTCTCGCTCTTATACCACTTGAAAGTTTGTGAGGGTTATGAAACCCAAAAGAACTAGCCCGAGGCTAACCAAGAGGGGGGTGAATTAGTGATTTAAATACTTCTTTCCAACATAAAGAAAAATCCACCTTTAACGCTTTTTCAAAATCATAAAATAGATAGTTTTATATCTCGTTATGGAAGCTAAGTACTTTTATAGTAACAAAAAATCAGAGATTTTCAACCACATAATTTACACATATATAAATATGAAAAATAAAGTGCAAAAAAAATAAAATAAAGAACAAGCACATTAGAGATTTATAGTGTTTTGGTCAACCTGACCTACGTCCACCCCCAAGAACCTTCTGTTCCAGGTATTACACTAAACCTTTAGTGACTCTCCTTTAGCCCCCCACATCTTGGTGAAGAAGCCCTTACAAAATCTCTTCGACCAACCCAATATGACAGAGGAAAAAAATTCCTTTCAAAGGCATAGAACCTTAACACTTTTTTCTCCCTCCACGAGATGACAGAGAATTATGAATCCCTTTCAACTTCCCCTGTTTAGCGGAGTAGCCAAGTCCTTTGACCCCAAAGAGATCTTATTCTTCCTAAAACTTCCCTTAAGATAAACCTTGAATGGTACTAAGATGCAAGCTTACGAGAGAAACCATGTAAAACCCCCTCCACACTCCCTTGAAACCCACAAAGATCTTCTCCCTCTTAAACTTCATCCTTTCCTCTCTCCCTTTCAAGGCTCTCTCTCCATGTTTTCTCCAAAAGAATGAAGACTCAATGAATGCTAAAGACACATACAATGTCTTTATAAAAATCTTAAATAGAGGGCTTCAAAGACCCTAAAAATTTAATTATGTCATTAAAGATCATAAAGTATAATCGCTTGATAGTGAAGTATAATGGGTAGAATTTAACTTAATAGTCCTATATGATTACCAGATAGTCCACTATAATCAGTTCAAATTTATACTTATTATTCAGTATGATCTTGTACAAATGTGTGGGGCGATTAGTTCAACTGAAATATAGTTCATCCAGGATGAATCACAGAATGACCAATATCATCTCAATTAATCATACATATGATCCAGTTTGCATAGTACAATCAAAATATAAAATTTAAGCAATTTTGATTGACTAATCATATGATTAAATTAGGTAATATTTTAAATATTGTATAGTATGATTAAAATAATTTTTCAAATTTAATTTTTTGCCAAATTTAATAGACAGCAGGCTATCTAATTATAATAGATAGTCTAGTACGATATGGTGTTGTACTATATAATTAATTATATTTAAATTTTATTTTTTCTAGAAAAATAAAATATTTTATTTAATTTCTATAACACCAAATCATGCAGTATCATTTACAAAAAAAAAAATATTTAAAATTATTTTTTCTCCCCTTGTGTGTGTATGTACATAGTCACCAGGCTAACATACATCCTTATAGGATTTAACTCAATAAATTAGAAATAAATAAATGAAAATAATATTCTGATTTAACATAACCTATTCTACCCAATCTTGAGTGTTGAATCTTTGTTAGATGGTGCATGGTGTTCCTAAAAATATTAGTACACACACAAACAAATATACATTATAAATACAAGTATACATTAGGTTGTGAGCCATAATATTTGTTATCATCAAAAACATAAATTCATGAGCTAGAGTTGCAATAATCTCCCTATTTTTTTATGATGGAAAATATTATTGGTTGAATTTCATAAATTATGAATATTTTCTCCTAATTGCGCCCTCATTATGATAATTATATTAAAAATATGGGAAAGTAATTTTTTTTTATTCATTTATTAAAAATAACAAAACATTTAGTAACTATATAACTGAAAAACTAATAAAAATACAAGATAAACATATGCAACTTAAACACGAATTTGTCCAGACAAATACATTCTCCACTTTTGACATTATTAAAAAGAAGGACAACAAACAAAAAAAAAAATGGAATACACATAACAAACTAAAGATCATATAACTTTGATTAGGTGGAGTTGGCAGTGATATTTAAAAAGAATCAATTAATTTTAATAAATTTTCTTGAAATGAGAAAGCTATATCTTGATTTTATCCAACAACTTAATAAGAAATGAATTGACTACACTAAGATTTAGAAAGGCTGGAAATTTGAATTTTATTAACCCTAGATTAGGCTTCATACAGTTTAAAGTTCTTTAAAAAATCAAACTCATAAAATAAATTAAAAAGGAAATGTGATATTTTCAAACTTTTTTTTTTTAAATATATCTTAAGAGAATAGCATTGTAAAGTGATGAACCATAAATCATGATTCTCAAACTTAAATGTGGACGATACAATTAGCATATGGATTTGTCTAAGATTTAAAGACTTGATAGGAAGGCAAGCTAACTTATTATGGTCTTATTTTCTAGCTCTTTATCAATTTTGGTGTACTTTTCACATCCTTTAATATTCCATATAGTTTGTGCATGCAATTCATTTGTCCAACATGCACATGTTTTTAGTTTTAGGCTCATTTTGTTACTCTTTTTCACTTTTACAAACTTGCTTCCTTCTTAAGTCTTTAAATATTCTCAATTATGAGATTATCTTTCAAATATAAGAGAAGAGAAACACACTCTCTTTAATAGGGAAGAGTAAACCACAATCCAAAACTTGATCCATCTGATATTGACAAATAACTTAAATAAGAAATTTGAAAATAAAGATAGAGAACTATAGGAAGATGAAATAAATTTCTCTTTCTTAGACCAATTTTTAATTTGAAATAGTTTTTTTTATTTAAAAAGAAATTACACCACTCAAAGAGTTAAAGGAAGAGGGATAGTCATTAAATTTTTTTCTTTACGTGTTTAGAGAATTCAATAATCACTTATGAAATTTTTTAAATAAACATAAGGTAAATTTCTTATTTTAAAAAAAAATGTGAGAGGTGATTGATTATCTTATTCAAATATAACGTGAAATGTGTTTTTTGGGTAATGATCAGAGAGTGCTCTCAGAAACCTAAAAAAAATTTACAAACATATATGACAAAATAATAAAATAATAAGCAAAGTAAAAACATTCACGGTGAACAAAAACAAAACAAAAAATATGTACACATGACTTAACTATAACACAAATAAATATGCAAATAAAACTTTTCACCTCATCATCTTCCTCCGGGTCTGATGATTTAGAAGATAGGTCTATCTAGTAGATCTTTTGCTTTATATCATTTTCCTTTATTACAATTGGATTATTTTTACCCTTTTCCTTTGCATGAAGTATTTTCATATTAGGGCACTAATTTTTCATATTTCCAGGTTTCATACACCTAAAATAAATAACATTAAAAGAAATCTTAACATTCTTACTATATTTATTTTTGTTCCAATTTTGTTGATGTTGATGCTTGTGTTGTAGTAGATTTTCAAATTTTATTATTTTTAATGCTATTTCCTCCCTCTCATCATCTACTAATCTGCTACTAGCTATGTTTATAACTTTTAGTATTATAGTTTCACCTGTATTCAAAATTCTTTGACTCAAACCTTGCTTGTGGGGAATGAGTGAGCCAATCAGAATATCAATAAAATTATAATTTAACTCTTTTGATTTACATATAACAATAATTTTAGTATGAAATATATCATGTAGACAATGTTGAATTTTATTGACCTTTTGAAACATAAAAAGGTCTTTACCTAAATTATGTAATGATGTCAAAATTTGAGTAAACTTAGTATACATATCTATGATTGTCTCATAAGGTATTTTGGAAAAAAGTTCATAAGCATGCATTAGAATATTCAACTTAAATTGCTTGACTTTGTTAGTATCTTTGTATATAGTACATAAATTATCTCAAATTTCTTTTCCAATAGTACAAGCAGAGATTCTTATGCAATATTTAGAATTCAAAAAATAGAAAAAAGAACATAAGTTTTGACTCCATCTATAATATGTGATGATACAGAATAACCAGTTTGAACAATATGCCACATTTGATAATCAATTTATTACAAGAAAGTAAATATGTGAACTTACCTAAAATTAAAAGAAATATTTTCAAATAAAGGTGGTCGTTTTAATGAATATCCTTTCATAATCTGATGATTGTCAAAGTTAGCCACTTATCTTTTTTCAAAAGTTTTCTAAAACTTAATTTATGAATCCCACTCTGATACCGCTTAAAAGTTTATGAAGATTGTGAAACCCTAATGAACCACTCTGAGGCTAACCAAAAGGGGGGTGAATTGGCGATTTAAAAACTTCTTTCCAATATAAATAAAAATCCCCCTTTTAAAGCTTTCCAACATCTAAAAAATAGATATTTTAATCTCTCTTTGCAAAAAACCAAATTTATTTCATATTAATAGAAAATTAGATATTTTCAACCACATAATTTACATAGAAATAAATATTAAAAATAAAGTGCAAAAAAATAAAATAAAGAACAAGCACACAATATATTTATAGTAATTCAGTCAACCTGTCCTATGTCCATTCCCCAAAACCTCCCATTCCATGTATGGCACTAAACATTTAGTAAATCTCCTTTATCCACCATAGCTATGTGAAGAAGCCCTTACAAAATCTCTTCCACCAAACCTATGTGGCAAAGGACCAAAATTCTTTTCACATGAAGAGAACCTTGACTTCGTTTTCTACATCTAAAAGATGGCAGAGAACCATGAATCCCTTTCACCTTCCCCAATGTGACAGAGTAACTGGGTTAATTGTCACTAAAGAGATCAACTTCTTCCCAAAAGTTCCCTCAAGATAAACTTTGAATCCGTTGGCACTAAGTTACATGCTTTATGGAGTAACTGTGTAAAATCCCCTCTGCACTCCATTGAAACTCACAAGGATTTTCTCCCTCTCAAACTCCACCCTTTTCTCTCTCCCTTTAAAGGCTCTCTCTTCAAGTTTTCTCTAGAAGGATGAAGACTCAATGCAAGCTAAAGACGCATATAATATCTTTAGAAAAAGCTTAAATAGAGGGCTTCAAAAATCCTAAAAAATAAATTATATTACCAAAGATCAAACAGTACAATTGCATGATCATCTGGTATGATGTGTAGAATTTGACCTTATAATCATATATAATCACCAAATAGTCCAATATAATAAGTTCAAATTTATATTGATTGTCCAGTACGATCCTATACAATCATCTAGGATAATTAGTTTACCTGAAATGCTGTTCATCCATGATACTGAAAGTTCATTAGGGATGTTAAGCCCTATAGAACTGGCCCAAGCTAACCAAGAGGGGGGGTGAATTGGTATTTTAAAAATTCTTTTCACAAAGAAGTAAAAATCTCATAAAACAAAATCACACCATAAGAAAAATAAGCATGGAAATTTAAAGTGCAAAAGCAAGAAATAAGAACACATAAATTTATAGTGGTTCGGTCAACTCGACATACATCCACTCCTCGGAGGCGCCCTCCGAGTATTGCACGACAATTGTGACTCTCCTTTAGCCCCCACAGCTAGGCGGAGAAGCCTCTATAAAAAACCTCTTTTTGCCACCCCAGCAAGGCAGAGAACCTATCTCCTTTTGCTTCCTCCTGAAGCTGGCAGAGAAGCACAATCAGATGCTGAATCCTTACCTCTACAGACCCTTCCACAGATGAGAAATTCTAGATGAAGAAGAAGCAAAGCCATCCTTGAAGCAACCCTTATGAATCCCCTCATAAGATCCCCCTCACAAGATCCTCTCTCCCTCTCTCTCTCTCTCTCTTTCTCTCCTCAAGGTCTTCTCAGGTCAAGGCAGCAGCAAAAGATTGTTCAAAACAATGAACAAGAGCTCTTAAATAGAAGAGTTTCAAAGGAGCTCATTAATTGCAAGTTGCTGACAATATCGTCTAGGCCGATATGGATATTGTCCTGGCCGATCAGTACAAATATCAGAAGATCGGCAAGAGCATCACCCTGAATGCAAACTGGACAATTTAAAATTGGCTTGATCGTCCAGGCCGATCTCACAATCATCCCGGCCGATCAGTTCAAATCAGAGGAAAATCATCTAGAGCATCGCCATTAATTCAAGATGTCCGATATTTATTATCATGAGTAACTAAGGTTTTTGAACATATCGGACCGGCCAATCCTGAGATCGTCCAGGCCGATATGATCGTATCAATCATCCTTAATTACTTCCTTGATTTGTCTGATCAATTAAGGCATAATTATAAAATATCATCCAGGCCGATCCAAGATCGTCCTGGCCGATTACCAAAAATACAGAATACCTTAATTGCTTATGGAGGCAATTTCTTTCTATTTTGAGCTTATCGTCCTGGCCGATACACGTATCATCCAGGCCGATCGGTTAATGACGGCTGCCTTAATTAAGAATCCCTGATTAGAATTTCTATTTTAAGTCAGATCGTCAAGGACGATGTAAATATCGTCCTGGCCGATTTGAGTAAAAATAGAATTTCTAAGTCTCTTAAGTGTGTGTGTGTGTAGGGTTACTTAACATCAGTCTCTTTGAATATTACGAATAGACTCAAGAAGAAAAAAAGCAAAGTACAGACTGACTCAATCCTAACCTATGCAATCTTGAACTAGCTTCGTTTGTTCGTCCGATCTTCGATTCCTGAAAAGTTAGAAGTAACATGTAGTCCAAGAGAATCAATAGTGTTTGTCAATCATCAAAACATAAGTCATGAAAATAGATTTGCAACAGTCTCCCCCTTTTGATGATGGCAAACACAAGTAGAAAAATCTCAGTAAAAATAGCAGTTTATTAAACTTTCAAAGTTACAAGCACATCAACTTTTCCTACCACATTCTACTCTTCCTTTTGTCATCACAAAAAGAGGGTCCTAGAAACATAAAAAGAAAAAGGAAAAAACACAATAGAGACTAAAACAAACTACAAGAAAACCTACAGAAAATAGAAAACATAAAACAAAGACAAGAAAAATGAGGGACCCTGATCATCAGATAGAGGTGGTGGAGGTGGCTGCTGAAAGTAGCTAGCTAGCGTAGTGAACTGAGCATTGAACCAAGTGATGTCCTGGTCATGCTGCTGCTACTGGTGAGTAATGAAGCTGTCAAAATTGGCTAAGTCCTCTGTGCGGTGTTGCTCGTAGCGGACCATATCCTCAGAATGTTGCTGCTCCTGTGTAGCAACGTAAGCATCGAAGCGGGTCTCCCATTGATCAAACATCTCTATTAACTGATCAAATGATGAGTTCGGGTGGAGAGGAACAGGATAAGGAACAGGAGTAGGAGCGGGAGCCTCCTCCTCAGCCCCCCGACCTTCCCCATATCTTGGGTGGAGATGAGTACTATGAAGGATAGTGAAAGAATTGTTTGAGTAGCAAGGAGGCTGAACTTTGTGATGAGTAGGATATTGAAGATTGTATTTGGTTTCAAGGATGTAGGCTATGAGATGTCCTAAAGCAAGGTTAGGTTTCCTCCTAAGGCCTGGACCGCAAATAGTTGTTAAATGATCAATGTAGCGAAAGAGTAGATCAGTGGCATAAAATTCTCTCCGGGCCATGATGAAAAAGGTAGTCAAAGAAAGTAGAGGAGTGATGTGGATTCGGTCCCTGGCTTTTGGAATAATTGAGGTGTGAAGTACATGCTGAATTGTCCTAGCATCTTTGACTAAAGAGCTAGTCTCTCCAACATGAAAGGGTGTGTTGGTTTGGCGAAGAAAATTGTTTGTCATTGACCAATCAAAATCAGGATCTGAAATGATTATGTGCAGCTTATCCCCGGTGGTGGATAGCTGTAAAACTTCCACACAGTCCTGATATGTGATCTCGACCGGGCATCGATTCACATAGGAGGTCAGGGCTGTGAAAGTAGAATTTATGCGAAGATTTGCATAAAATTCTAGTAGAATTTCTGAAGAAAAAGGGACAGTGAGGGTAAGTATGAAATAAAGAGAAATGTGAGCAAAGAGATCCATTACCGAATATGAAAGGTGTGAAGGATTGATTGTTCTGGAAAGGGTAATGCCACACTCTTTGTAGCGATGGTAAGCTGCCTGATCCTCTGCCTCCCTGAATCGAGGGTTCAGAGTGGGCCTCGAGAAACTTCCAAAAGCCTGTCAAAACCATTTCCCACCAGCCATAGAAAGGAGTTAGCAAGTAAACACAAGAGGAGAAGGGATGTGAAGTGAAAAACATGGCTAGAATGGCCTGAATTTAAAGAAACGGCCATATCATCCAGGCCGATCGCATAATCATCCAAGACGATATGGCACAATAATTACGTACAGACCGATTGGTCAAAAAGGCGGTCCGATCGGCCGGGCCTATCAGATATCGGCCAGGAAAATTAGACACCATAGATCATCCCGAGGGGTCAAGTCGGACGACCGTTGAAAAAGCAGATTGTCCGGGCCGATAAGGTGTATCGTCCAGGACGATGCACAATAATTGATCATACCGGCCAAAGTTAAAACTTTTTAGATCTGTGCCAAGTGTATCGTCCAGGACAAACAGTGGATATGCCGGGACGATTGTCTAATAATGGATCATCCGGGGTTGATTTTAAGGATTTAAACGTGCTGACACATGGATCATCCAGGATGATTCAGTGTATCGGCCAGGTTGATGACCATAAAATGCATCGACAGGTCGAAATATATTATCGGCCAGGACTATCGTCATGATTGAAATAGAGTTCAATCAGATCGTCCGGGATGATAATTGATCATCCAGGATGAAGAGTTACAGTAAGCACAGAAAAGTTCAGTAGATGGGATTTGAATAGTATTTGTCCTATCGTCCAGGATGATAAAAGTATCGGTCAGGACGATGTGACTAGAATTTAAAAA
>NW_021319957.1:637763-640047 GCF_001605985.2 Dendrobium catenatum | reverse complement strand
TTAGACTTTTGTTTAGAGAAGAAAATCATACCACTAAATAAGGTCAGAAGGAGGGAAACCATCAACGGTATTTCTCCCTTTAACCGAATTAGAAATGCTAAACATAATCTCTAAACTCAATAATTTTAAAAGCTTGAAAAGTTCATCATATGGAAAGAAAGCAAAGTGAAAACAAAATAAATTAAAAAAATAACAAAAAATAGCACATAACCTAAAGACTAAAACAACACTAATTAAAAAAAAATTAAGAAATTTTATGAAGCAGCATGTTTAAGCATTAATGAGTAGCGAGCCTCTATATGTCCAATTATCCTATGCTCCCACGAGATCTTTGGTTAGAGCACACCTGCAAAACTCAATAATAGTCAGATTTAGGAACCCAAACTGGTTTGGACCCCTTCTTAGAAAAAGTAGAATGCAATGCATGTATGGTATGCTGTGAATCATGCACCTTAGGTCTCCACACCAAATGTGTACTACGGTGAATGGTGCAAGTGTGTGAGATGTGTCCTAGCATGCCACAAGAAAAACATCTAACTCCAGGAAAAAGTTTTCTTAAATGGTTTGAGTTATAATGCCTCTTCCTAGGTTTTGATTTTGGATCAAGAGTAGGCATCATCCGAGTTTTCTTAAGTGTATCCAATTCATATTTGATCCTCAAGTTCGTAATTTTTAGAACATCATTCTCAACCCTTAAGCTTTTCTCTTTCTCATTAGATTTCTTGAAATCAGATTGAAGAGAGGTGTGTGAAACTCTTAATGCTTCATTCTCATTAATTAATTATGAGTGCTTTTTGTTCAAATCATCAAATTCATCAAGAAGAGCCATATGATTAGAATCAATCATTGCATGATCTTTGAGAAAAACACCATGCTCTTTTTGTAAATTTAAAAGTTCTAATTTTAGGCTAGCATGAGTCTTTTTAAGTTTTTTATATGATGCATGGATTTTCTCATAAATCTCAAACAATTCATCATAAGTTGGTTTGCATACCTCTTCTTCATCACTTTGATCTAGATGATCTTCCCCCATTAAGCACAGGCTTGTAGTCTCTTCCTCTAGTTCAGCCTCAGAGGAATCAGTACCAGATTCTGCCCAGAACGCCTTTTGGACTCTCTTCTTATCCTTTTTAAACTTAGGTTTCTTCTCACCTTTTTCCTTTTCTTTGCTCGAGTTATCTTGAAGTGTAGGACAATTGGCTTTCACATGTCCAGGCTTCCTGTATTCATAACAAACAACATCAGAAGATCCTTTAGAATTTTTATGATCCTTACCTTTTCTCCAATGATGCTTTTGCTTCTTCCTTAGAAAGCTTTTGAATTGCCTTGTGATGAAGGCAACTCTAACCCGAAAGTTTCAAAATCTGATTTGTGTGCCTTCAGTGCAACTGTTTTCTCCTTCTTCTTCTCACCTGCATCAAGATTTATTTGATTCACCGCTTGCTCGTAAGCAATGAGTGAGCCAAGTAAGTTATCAATAGAATAAGTGTTTAAATCCTTCGATTCAGTGATTGCAGTGATTTTAGCATCATATGATGAAGGCAAGCATCTCAAAATCTTGTTTACTTTTTCAAATTTTAAAAGTTCTCTTCGTAGTGCATGCAGTGAAGTAACTATCTGAGTAAACTTAGTATACATGTCAGAAATTGATTCATGAGGTTTCATGTGAAAAAGTTTGTAGTCATGCAAGAGAATGTTCAAATGAGATTGTTTAACTTCATTAGTTCATTCATAAGTGATACACAATTTATCCCAAATTTCTTTACCAGTTTTGCAAGTAGAAACACACATGTAATCCTCAGATTTTAAAGCGCAGAAAAAATAGTTCAAACATTTTGCATTAAATTGTAGAGAAAAATTAAAATATTTAAAATCATTTTTGCTCCCCTTGTATGTGTGAGTGCACAATCACCAGGCTAACATACATCCTTATAGGACTTAACTCAAGAAACTAAATACAAATAAATGAAAATTGAAAGTTCGTTAGGGATGTTAAGCCCTATAGAACTGGCCCAAGCTAACCAAGAGGGGGGGGGGGGGTTAATTGGTATTTTAAAATTTCTTTTCAACAAAAGCAAAATATCACAAACCAAAACCAAATTACACCACAAGACAAAACAATGCGGAAATTTAAAGTGCGGAAGCAAGAAAATAATAACACAGAAATTTATAGTGGTTCGGTCAACTTGACCTACGTCCACTCCTTGGAGGCACCCTCCAAGTATTGCACTACAAAACGTGTCTCTCCTTTAGCCCCCACGGCTAGGCGGAGAAGCCCTCACAA
>NW_021319957.1:608315-637134 GCF_001605985.2 Dendrobium catenatum | reverse complement strand
AAAACAGAAATTCTAATTCTCTCAAGTGTGTGTGTGTGTAGGGTTACTTAGCATCAGTCTCTTTAAACATTAAAAATAGCTCAAGAAGAGAAAAAACAAAGTACAGACTGACTCAACCCTAAACCTACGCAATCTTGAACTAGCTTCGTTTGTTCGTCCGATCTTCGATTCCTGAAAAGTTAGAAGTAACAAGTAGTCCAAGAGAATCAATAGTGTTTGTCAATCATCAAAATATAAGTCATGAAAATAGATTTGCAACAAAAATTATATACTCAATTAACATAACCTATTCTACCCAATCTTGTGCCTTGAATCTTTGTCTTATGAAGCATAGTGTTCTAGAAAATGTTAGTACACACACAAGCAAATATACATTGCAAATATAAGTAGACATTAGGATGTGAGACACAATGTTTATTATCATAAAAAATATAAATTCATGAGTTTGATTTGTAATAATCTCCCCCTTTTTTATAATATTTCTAGTTGAATTTATAAAATAAAAATTAGTTTCTCCTAATCCCCCCTCATTAAGATAATTATATTAAAAACTAAGAAAAGCAAAATATTTCTTTTTTTATTTATTAAAAATAATAAAACATTTAGTAAATATATAACAGATAAACTAATGTGAATATATGATGAACATATATTTGAATATGAGGCCTGCATTACATGATTAGTTTGTAATAGTTTTTTCTTACTTAGTTCTTAATGCAAGTTTGCAATTCTTCAAAAAAAAAAAAAACATATATAACTTAAATACAAATATAACTAGATATATACATTTTCACCCTTTAACGTTATCAAAAAAGATGAGAAACACACAAAAAACAAAATCTAACACAATTAATAAACTAAAGATCATATGGACTCTCATCAGGTGGAGGTGGTGGTGATGTTTAAGAAGAATCAATTAATTTGTAAAAATTTTCTTGAAATGAGAAAGTTACCTCTTGATTTTATCCAACAGCTTAGTAAAAGGTCATTTCGTACCGGACGAACTTAGTTCGTACGGGACGATGATCGGGTAAGAAGTCATTTCATACTCATGCACAAAGAGTTTGTACTGAACAATTTTTGCATTATTCTTCGTACAGGATGATCATGTACGTACAAAATTAAAAAATTGCAGTTTTTGGACGGTTTTTTGTGTCTTTCATATAAAAGGTCCATTATAAACTGTCTTGTAATCTTTTCGGTCATTGGTCTTCGTGCTTACAAAAAGAAGTGCAAAGGAGAGAGTAAGAGAGAGTATTTGATGGAGAGTTCTTATCATTGGAAGCGTAAGGATTCACTTGGCACTCAAAGGTAAGGATCTCAACTTTATGAATTGTGATTACTTCACTCTTTTCTCTTATCCTTATAGATTTCTTTTGAGAAGATCTTTCATTGAGATCCGGTTCTCTGCCAGCACTTAATGAAGTGTGAAAAGAAGAGCGGTTCTATGCCGACACTGGGTGAAGTGTAAAGGATGAAAGGTTCTCTGCCTACACTTGGAGAGTGTGAACAGTAGGAGGTACTTTGCCTATACTTGGCGGGTGTAAAAGGAAGATGGTTCTCTGCCGCACTGGGTAGTGTTGGAAGAGAGTTTTGTGAAGGCTTGTCCGCCTTGCTGTGGGGGCGGAAGGAGAGACACTATTAGTATTAGTGCAATACTCAGAGGGTGGCTCCAGGGAGTGGATGCAGGTCATTTTTGACTGAACCACTATAAATCTTGTGTCTTTTATTTTTCTCTACTTTTTACTTTACATTTTCTGTTTGAAGTGTGGTTGAAAAATTGTTTTTATAAAAATTTTCACTAAACTTTTTATCGGTTCAAAAAGAGGCATAATTTTTAAATTACCAATTTACCCACCCTCCTCTTGGTTAGCCACTGGGATATAAGCTTAGGTCTAACAACCTAATTCATATTGAACAAGTTTCAACAAGTGGTATCAAATCTTAGTTTCAAAATCATAAGTTTAGACTACTTTTTGATTAATAACCATGGCTACATTTAGAAACTGAAATACACCTGAGGGTTACTCTATAGACCTCCATTGTTTTACAATATTCCTTTTAATTTTGAAAAATATGCATGTCTACATTTTTACAGTCACTTGATTACCGTATGTGGATCTTAGTTCAGGATAGGTATATAAAACCAACTAGATTAGTTGACATAGTTAGAGTTGAAACACCTTTTATGGACTTGACAGTAGAAGAACATGACTTAGAACAACTTAATGCCAAATGCTTGAATAGTTTTTTTTGTGCTCTTAAATCCAAAGATTACATACGGGTTTCTACTTGCAAGAGTGGAAAGGACATATGGGATAGACTTTGTATAACTTATGATGGGACTAATGAAGTAAAACAATATATACTTAACATCTTGTTACATGACTATGAATTATTTTGCATGAAACCTAATGAATCTATTTCTGATATGTACATAAGATTCACACAAACAGTCACCTCTTTACATGCATTAGGTAGGGAACTAATGAATGCTAAAATGGTTAATAAGATACTTTATTATTTATCTACTGCTTATGATGCTAAAATAACTACAATTATAGAGTCTATTAATTTAAACATTTACTCTATTAAAAATATTCTTGGATTACTAATTGTCTATGAGCAAGATGTGAGTCAAAGAAAGATTGATGCAGGTGAACCACTAAGGGAGAAGAACATTACACTGAAAGTGGAGGAGTCAGAAAGTGAACTCTCACAGCCTGAGGATGAAGATGACATTGCACTGATGACTAGAAAGTTCAAAAGCTTTCTAAAGAGGAAGCAAAAGAGACACCAGCAATGGAATCAAGGTAAATTTAATAAAAATATAAAGGTTTCAAATGATGTTATTTGTTATGAGTGCAGGAAACCTGGACATATTAAGTCAGACTGCCTAAAACTTATAGCCACTCCTAACAAGGAGAAGATAGAGGAGAATTCAAATGTGAAGAAGGGTAAGAAGAAATTCCAAAGAGCCTTCTAGGCAGACTCAGCTTCAGACTCTTCAGAAATTGAAAAGTAAGAGGAAGAAACTAATCTGTGCTTAATGACCGATAATCTTGATCAATCAGATCAAGAAGAGGTATGTGACTTGACTTATAATGAACTTTTTAAAGTTTTTCAACACATACATCATGCATATAGAAAGTTAAAGAAAATGCATACTAGTCTGAACTTAGAATTTTAGTAACTACAAAAAGAATATGAGTTCCTTAGGAAAGATCATGCTTTAATTGATGACAACCACATGAAATTACTTGATGAGTTTTTCTATTTAAATAAGAACCTTGAAATATTAAAATCATCCTTTGCAGAACTTCAAATAGAAATCAAGAATAATAAGGATGAATCAAAGAGCAAAATCTTTCGAATTAAATATATAAATTGAATTTTGGAAGATATGAATTCATTTTATAAACTGAAGATAAATGCTCTCGAGGAAAATATGATACCCCCAAGACTTGAAAATTTCACTAATCCTATTTTATATCCTAAATTTATTTAATCCCTAAATAAATAGATGAATAGTAGAAGACTTAGGAATCCATTTCCAAGAGTCAAATGTAATAATTATGGATTGTTTGGACATATAGCTCATACATATACTTTCAAAAAGAAAACTTATTTGGTGTGGAGACCTAAGATGCATAAACATAGACATATCATACATGTATCTAATTATAAGTTGCCAAAAGGAGAACCCAAAATTGTTTGGGTTCCCAGGTCTAACGTTTGATAATTTTGCAGGATCGCTCTCACACAATACCTCATGAGAGCATATGGTACCTTGACAGCAGTTGCTCAAAGCATATGATTGGAGATACTGTATAATTCATATCACTTGAATTCAGAAGTGGAGGCAAGGTTACACTTAGAGATACCACCACAAGGAAGGTGGTTGGATCAGATATGAATGAAAATCTTAATAACTTTTTTATTGAAAATGTGTTATTGGTAGAAGGATTAAGGCATAATTTGTTAAGTATTAGCCAACTGTGTGATAAAGGAAACTGTATAAAACTTTTTTCTACTAGCTGCATATTAAGCCTAAATGGTAATGATGTTTTAAATGATATAAGGGTAAGCAACATGTATATGCTAGACTTGAATTGTATTAAAACTCCTACTACTTTTTGTTTTAAAACTATTTCTGATAAATTATGGCTTTGGCATAGGAGACTTTGTCACTCTTGCATAAAAAGCCTTAAGAGAATTACCCAAAAGAACTTAGTGAGAGGTATACCAAAACTAGACTTTACCAAGGACCACCTTTGTGATGCATGTCAATTAGGAAAACAAGTGAAGTCCTCTTTTCAGTCCAGTAAGGATCTTAAAACTAGTAAACAATTAAAATTTTTATATATGAATCTTTTTAGACCAGTTGGAATTGTAAGTCTATGAGGGAATGTATACGGATTTGTGATTGTGGATGATTACTGTAGATTCACATGAGTTAGATTTCTATTTTATAAGAGTGAATTATTTGAGGAATTTAGAAACTTTTTGACTTGGATTCAAAGGAAGCTAGGATGTGAAATTATCACTATTCAAAGTGATCATGGAGGAGAATTTGAGAATTTTAATAAGGAGAAAGGAGTTTATCACAATTTTTATGCACCTAGAACCCCTCAACAAAATGGGGTAGTCGAAAGAAAAAATAGAACATTAATAGAAGCCGCCTGAGCCATGTTGACAGAGTATTCACTTCCTAAATATTTTTGGGCTGAGGCGGTTAGCACTGCATGTTATGTTCTAAATATGATGAATGTAAGATCAAACTTAAATAAAACACTCTATGAGTTATTAAAAGGGAGAACACCTCACATTTGCATGTCTTTGAATGTAAGGTGTTCATTCATAATAATGAAAATCTGCCTTAGAAAAATTTGACCCAAAATCAGATAAAGGAAATTTAATAGGATACTTAAGTGTTGGAAAATCTTATAGAGTATTCAATAAAAGAACTTTGGTAATTGAGGAGACCACACATACTGTATTTGATGAATCAAGAAGTTAAGAAGAGCCAATTATTGAAGAGGATGAAATTGAGATTAACTCCCAAAAGATTGAGAAAATAAACTTGGAAGAAAATTTGGAGATAGAAAATCCTTTGCCTAGAGATTTGAGATTTTCTAAGAACCACCCAAAGGAATTGATCATAGGTGACCTAGTGAGGGTGTGAGGACTAGGCATGGACTAAACAAAGAAGTCAATCATTCAGCTTTTATTTCAACTATAAAACCCGCAAATATTGATCAAGCACTTTTGGATAAATTTTTAATTTTAGTTATGTAGGATGAATTAAATCAATTCTTAAGAAATGAAGTTTGAAAATTAACTACAAGGCTAAAGAATCAAAGTATAGTTGGAATTGAATGGGTATTCAAGAACAAAATGAATGACTCTAGAGTAGTCATTAGAAATAAGGCTAGATTGGTTGCTAAGGAGTATAATCAGATTGAAGGGATTAATTTTGAGGAGACTTTTGCCTCTGTAGCTAAACTTGAAGAAATTAGGATTTTATTAGCCTTTGACTATTTTAGAGGATTTAAATTATACCAAATGGATGTTAAAAGTGCATTTTTAAATGGTGTAATTTAGGAGTATGTTTTTGTAGAACAACCTCCAGGCTTTGAAATTTCTAAACACCCAAATCATATTTTCAAATTGAGGAGGGTGCATTTCTTAGTCAGCCAAAATATGTTAAGGACATCCTCAAAAAGTATAAAATGGACAATGCTAAACCAGTAAATACACCCAAGAGTTCCTCAGTTCAATTGGATAAGGACCCTAAGGGAAAATCTATTGATCAAAAGAAATTTAGAGATATAATTAGATCTTTAATTTACTTAACAGCTAGCTGACACGATATCATGTTTAGTGTTTATTTATGTTCTAGATTTCAATCAGATATAAAAGAATCACATTTGACAGCAGTGAAAAGGATTTTAAGGTATCTGTTGGGAACTCAGAACTTAGGAATTTGGTATCATAAGTTTAATTCTTCATTTGAAATAATTGGTTATTCAGATTCTGACTTTGTAGGTTATATGGTTAATAGAAAGAGCACTTCTGGAACAAGTCTGTTTATTAGAATTTTTTTAGTCTCTTGGTCTAGTAGAAAATAAAATTCAGTAGCCCTATCTACTGCTGAAGCTGAATACATTGCATTAGAAAATTGTGTGGCACAAGTACTTTGGTTGAAACAACAGTTGATTGATTTATGATTAACTATAGACACTATTCCCATTTATTGTGATAACACTAGTGCTATTTACATTTCTAAAAATCCTTTTCAACATTCAAGAACCAAACATATAGACATCAGGCATCATTTCATAAGGGATCATGTATCCAAAGGAGAAATTGAACTCATTCATGTTACAACAGAAAATCAACTTGCAGACATTTTTTACAAAACCACTAGCTTTTGATACTTTCAGTACATTAAGAACAAAGCTTGGTGTGATTGATTTGAATGCTTAATTAGAATGATTTTATAATATTGACGTGTGTTTTTGTTAGTGTGTTGTGTGTCTTTTGATTTTATGTTTTTAGAACTTCTGTGTGTTTTGTTTTTGCGTTCTCTCACATCTAGATTCATGATTTTGAATTTTTTATCTTAAAAATTTGAGTGATAATCGTCTGTACAAAATTCATTTCTTACAGGACAAATTGTGTTGTGTATTAACTGTCAAATTTTAACAGTTTACATATAGTTTTTTAGTTTTCATTTCACTGTTCATATGTACGATTGTGCGATCGTCCGAATGATGTGTATTCAATCGTATGTACACATGTAGGCAGTTATACAGATAAGATCAAATTAATTATTCATGATTATATGTACAAACTTTTGCTTCGTACATACGAACACGTGGCAATTCAATGTGGGGGACGTTTCAAACTGTCATAAAAACAATCTTAAATTTCTGATCGTCCGAGACGAACATTTGTTCATCTATACAATTATCTTAGTCAAAAGTCTGTATGAAAGGATGCCTAGTAACTTATGTGAGTACGAAAAGTCATTTTTTTTGGACTCACTCGTTTATCCATACAAAATATTTTTCATACATACGAACCATAAATCATACGGGACGAAATTCTTTTCGTCTGTATGAATTCTCATTTTTTTTTAAATTGAAGGGTTTTGAACTCAAATTTCATCACTTAAAAAAAAATCCCTTTCAAACCTCTATTCCCCTAGATCTTCTCCATGGCTAGTTCAAGCAAAAGGCAAAAGGTACTTGCTCAGGGACCCCCTAAAAACACTGGTGAAAACTTTCTGTCCAAGGAAAATGAAGAAACCTTCCCTAGATTTACTTCTGCCAAAATCACTCCCTCTAGAGTCATTCTCTAGGAGGAACTCACTTTCAAGGTAATGTGCCTTTTTTCTTCCACCCAATTCGTCCTTATCCTCACTCTTATCAATTTCTATAATAAGGAGACCTTCCACTACTTTCTTGCCAATATGTCCTTTAACTATGACCAATCTGTGATTAGGTCTTATATTTTTAAAAAGAAAGTAGAAATCACTTAAGAAGACTTGGGAATTTTTCTGAACTTAAGAACTCAAGGGATTAGAGCCCACACTTTGACCTCCTCCACTAACTATGACTGGACAGCATTAAATCAAGTAATTAGAGGATGTAGAGGAATAGTTCATATGCCTAAGGTAGCCACTCTTAATCATAATGCCTATATCATCCAGCATGTTCTTTGCACATCCATTGTTCCTAAAGCTGGTGATCGAGTCAATATCAAAACTCTTCTTTCTATAGTGACCTATCTAATTATAACTAACCAACCTATAGATAAAGCCCAACTGATTAATGTCTACATTTATGGACTTTCTGAGATTGTCCATGTCACCCACAAAAGAAAGAAAAATATAGCCTTAGGAGATCTTGTAACTGATATTTTGGAGAAAAAGTATGATCTAGTCCATCCAGTTTAAAATCTAGAGGAGCCTCTCTACTATAATGATAGATCTTTTTGAGCGATCATTAATAAAGATGAACAACATGAACAACATATTATTAGTGACTCAGAGGAGGAAATGGGAGTACCTCCTCCTACACCTACTGGTTAACCAAATGTTCAAGATTTGGTTCATAGGTTTGATCATCTTGAGACTCATTTTGATCAACGCTTTGATCAAATTGAAACTCATCTACAAATGTAGGATGTTTAGTACCATCAGGATATGACTTGGATGGGAGAGCAAATAGATGGTATAAACTCAAATATGACTATGATGAGTAGTTATTTTAACTTCTACAACCAGCCACCTCCTCCAGATCTGGGCCCCACAAAGTGATTACTGTAGTTCTTTATGTTTTTCAAAAAGTGATGTGATGTGATGTCAGTTATGTTTTAATGTGTTTTATGTGTTAGTTATTTTTATGTTTGTTTTGATATCATTTTTGCTCAAATGTATCATCTTCTATCAATGATATCAAAAAAAGTTATCCTGTCTTATTTTATTATCTTTGATTTCATTTTAGAAATGTGTTTTGGCCTATATGATCTTCCTCAAATATTTGATCTCATAAGAGCTATATCTTGTATTGCAATTCAAAATTAAATTCATTAGAAAATCTTATTTTTCATATTTTAAGTTGTGATTATAACTTGATCAAGTCAAGAATATCAATCTCATGTCTCTTGTTAGATTAATATAATTTTTATATTATTATTGTAATTATAATGCTTTTTTATTTGTGTATTTCTCTTATCAATATAAATTTTATTATACTTAGAGAAATTTGAGATTTAAGATTATTGATTTTGGAAAGATCAAGAATACTCATGAAATGTACAAAAGTACAAAAATAAAAAAGAATGCGCAATGGTTAGCAATTTGAAAAAGAGGCACAAAATAAGCCCATAAAGTAAAAAGATGCACAAAAATGTGCCACAAAAATATTGAAAAGATGTACAAAGCGCCATATGTGGTAGTTAGTTCTTTCCTCAATCAAATTGATCTTCTGTACAATTTTATTTAATATTGAAATTTGAAATATAGAAATTTTACATTCATCTACTTTGCAATGATTTTGTTTATTTCATTGTCTAAATTGATTCATATTTTTGATATTTTTTCTATGTCTATATTATATCTCTTCTTAAATCATATGAATCCTTCTATTTCTAATGACCTTTAATTGTCTTTGCAAATATATCTCATTCTCTTTCAAGGATCAATTATCAAAGGATTATCATATGACTTCTTACATTCTTATTTTTGTTCTTTTTCTTCTTCTCTTTTTGTTGTTGTCAAAAAGGGAGAGAAAATATTATTCTTAATGTTGCATTTATTTTATCGATTGTTTTCATTTGTTTGTTTTTTTTATGTTGCATTTATTTTATCGTTGTTTATTGTGCTTAGTGTTTAAGTGAGTGCTTAGTTTTTAAAAATTTGAAAAATAAAATTTCTTATGTTAAAATGCTCCTTATTCTCACATGATTATCAATTCAGGGGGAGTTTAGAAGATACTTGAGAATTTGAAAATTTTATAAACAATAATTGTTTTGCCATCATAAAAAAGGGGGAGATTGTTAAGAGAATTGCTACTTAGCTTTTGCATGTCTTACATTCTTGTAACTTATATAGTTTTGATAATTCTAAATATTATTATTTTAATTATTACTTTCTCCTAATATTTTTTCTTTGGAAAAATTGTTTTTGCTCTTGTGTGGACTAACATTTCAGGATAATCATACTCCATACTACTAAAGACTTTAAATCAAATTCAACATATCATTTTTTTTAAATTGAAGTCTGTATTTTTCACTTTATTGAGTCTGAGTAAGTGTGATTATAATTGAGCAACTTAGAACACACACACTGAGGGAGATCTTTAAAAGTTAAAATTTTTCTTTTGATCATACGGGATGAACCATATTCGTACAGGACGATCAGGTCATTTATACCCCTCGGAAAGCAATGGAACGAACATAAAGTGAAGTAAAAATTTTCTAAGTCCTGATCGTCTGAAACGAAATGTCCCATTCGTCCCAAGATGATGCTCTCTAATTTCTCACTTTGGACTGCTCGTCCAGACGAACTATCTTTTTCGTCCCAAGATGATGTTCTCTGGACTCATTCTTTGTTCTGATCGTCCAGACAAACTTGCACATTCGTCCCAAGATGATGTGCTCTATTTTTTAACCCTAAGAGTCATCATGCAGTTATCTTTCAAGGAGGTTGAAAATAACTATTCGTACCGGACGAACTTAGTTCGTACGGGCCGATGATTGGGTATGAAGTCATTTCATACTCATGGACAAAGAGTTTGTACTGAATAGTTTTTGCACTGTTCATACGTTCAAAATATTGATCGTACGAGACGATCAAGTAAGTACAAAATTAAAAAATTATAGTTTTTGGACGCGTTTTTGTGTCTTTCATATAAAAGGTCCATTATTAACTATCTTGTAATCTTTTTGGTCATTGGTCTTCGTGCTTACTAAAAGAATTGTGAAGGAGAGAGTGAGAGAGAGTGTTTGAAGGAGAGTTCTTATCATTGGAAGTGTGAAGGATTCACTTGATACTCAAAGGTAAGGATCTCAACTTTGTGAATTATGATTACTTCACTCTTTTCTCTTGTCCTTCTAGATTTCTTTTGAGAAGATTTTTCAAGGAGATCCGATTCTCTGCCGGCACTTAGTGAAGTGTGAAAGGAAGAGTGATTCTCTGCTGACAATAGGTGAAGTGTAAAAGGATGAAAGGTTCTCTACCTACACTTGGAGAGTGTGAACAGCGGGAGGTACTCTGCCTACACTTGGAGGGTGTAAAAGGATGACGGTTCTCTACCGCACCGGGTAGTGGTTGAAGAGAGTTTTGTGAAGGCTTCTTCACCTTGCTATTGGGGAAAAAGGAGAGGCACTATTGGTATTAGTGCAATACTCGGAGGGTGGCTCCGGGGAGTGGATGTAGGTCGTGTTTGACCGAACCACTATAAATCTTGTGTCTTTTATTTTTCGCAGTTTTTTACTTTACTTTTTTTGTTTGAAAGTGTGGTTGAAAATTTGTTTTTATAAAAAATTTTTGCTAGACTTTTTATCGGTTCAAAAAGAGGCATAATTCTTAAATTACCAATTCACCCCCCCCCACTCTTGATTAGCCACTAGGATATAAGCTTAGGTCTAACAACCTAATTCATATTGAACAAGTTTCAACAGAACTCACTCTCTTTTATAGGGAAGAATAAACTACAAACACAAACCTAAACCATCTGATTTAGAGAAGAAACTTGAATAAGAAATTTTAAAATAGATTCATTGTTTTCCAAAAATATTCAAATGAGATAAAAACCTATAAAAAGGTGAAATAAATCTCTATTTATTAGTCCAATTTTTAATTTGAAATAGTTTTTATTTAAAAATAAATTCCACCACTCAAGCAGTTAGAAGAAGAGGGATATTCATCAATTTTCTTACTTTAACTATTTAGAGAAGTCAATAATCAATTACAAAAAATTTTAAATAAAATGAAGGTAATTTTTTCATTTAAAAAAAAAAGCAAGAGGTGATTGATTCTCTTATGCAAATATGATGTGAGTGTGATTTGTGGGTGAAGATCAGAGAGTTCTAAAAAATATATAAAAATTTACAAACATAAATAACAAAATACTAAAATAATAAGGAATGTAAAAAAATTCATGGCAAACAAAAATAAAATAAAAAATGTATACGCATGGATTAACTATAATACAAATAAACACATAAACTAAACTTTATGTTTCTTCATTATGCTTTAGATCTAATGATTCTAAAGTTAGGAGATTTTTTCTTTTTATTATTTGCCCTTTAATGTAGTTGGCTAATTTTTAACCTTTTCCTTTTTTTTGGAAACCCCACAGAGGGGCCTACGCATTAATTCACGAAAAAATTACACAAACCTTAAAGAGACCTTAAGCTCAATAATGCTTGAAAGAGCTACAAAAAGAAAGTAAAAAAAAAAAAAAAACCTAAGAGCTTGAGGTCCTTGCTGTGAAAAAAATAATTAATCCTAAGTGTAATCTTCGGTGCATAATGATGAGCACACAAAAAGTATGAAAGAACCAAAAAAGTGGCAACCAGATCTAGCTTCCCTTCTAGGGTGAGCTCACTACAAACACCTGTACTAACAAAATTCTGCAAAAAAGGATGAAGCCCAAGATAGACATAGTATAAATGAAAATAAAGTCTAGCAAACCAATCCTAGCAATTATCAGCAAAATAGGTTCTAAAAAAGCTAAATTACCGATCACCAAAATAATATCCATCAAACATTAGGGATATTATTTTTAACCTTTTCCTTTGCATGAAGTGTTTTCATATTAGGGCACTTTTTTTTTATATGTCTGAGTTTCCTACACCTAAAATAAATAACATCAGAAGAAATCTTAATATTCTTACCATATTTATCTTTATTCCACTTTTATTGATATTGATGCTTGCCCAGTAGTATATTTTCAAATTTTATTTTTATTTATGCAATTTTCTCACTCTCATCATCTACTAAGATACTTTTATTCATCTCTTTGACTTTTAGCACTATAGTTTCACCAATATTCAAAATTCTTTAACTCATACTTTACTCGTGGGCAAAGAGTGAGCCAATAAGATTATTAATAGAATAATAATTCAAGTCTTTTGATTCACATATAGCAGTAACTTTAGCGTGAAATTAATCAATTAGATAATATAGAATTTTATTGACCTTTTCAAAGTTAGAATGTCCTTTACCTAAAGCATGTAATGATATCACAATTTGAGTAAACCTAGTATATATATACCTTAGATCATCTCATAAAGTTTCATGCAAAATGTTCATAATCATGTAGATTGATTGACTTCATTAATGCCTTCATATATAGTGCATAATTTATCCCAAATTTCTTTGCCAGTAGAACAAGTAGAGAATCACATATAATCTATAAAATTGAGAGCATAGAAAAAATAATTCAAGTATTTAGCATTGAATTGAGCATTAATTTGTTCTATTCTACTACATCCAACAAAAGGAATATCAATTTTTACTCCATCTACAATATGTGATGGTACAGAATAACCAGTTTGAATCATATGTCATATTTAATAATCAATTGATTGCAAGAAAGTAGATATTATAATTTTCTAAAAAACAAAAGAAATATTTTTAAATAAATGTGGCCATGTGATTGAATATCCTTCCGTAATATTACGATTTTGCAAAGTTAGCAATTAATATTTTTTAAAAATTTTCTAAAACTTAATTTATGAATCTCGCTCTGATACCACTTGAAAGTTTGTGAGGGTTGTGAAATCCCAAATAACTAGCCCAAGGCTAACCAAGAGGGGGGGGGGGGGAAATAAGTGAGGTAAAACAAGGGGGGGGGGGGGGTGAATTAGTGATGTAAAAATTTCATACAACTCAAATAAAATTCCCCTTTTAAAGCTTTTTCAACATCTAAAAAACAAAAAAAAAAAATTATCTCTCGATGCGGAAGTAAAGTAATTTTACAGTAACAAAAAATCAAATATTTTCAACCACATAATTTGTATTGAAATAAATACAAATATAAAAGTGTAAAAAAAATAAAATAAAGAATAAACACATTCGAGATTTATTTTGGTTTGGTAAAACTAACCTACTTCACTCCCAGAACCTCAAATTCTAGTTATTGCATTAAACCTTTAATGATTCTACTTTATCCCTTACAGCTAGGTGGAGAAGCCCTTAAAAAATCTCTCAACCAACCCTATGCGGTAGAGGACCAAAACCCCTATCATAGTTAGAGAACCTTGACTCGTCCTCCCTCCAAGAGATGGCAGAGAACCATGAATCTCTTTCACCTTAGTTGTTGTGGCAGAGTAGCCGAGTCCTTTGGCACATAAGAGAACTTCTTCTTCCCAAAACATTCCTAAAGACAAACTTCAAATTTTATGTTACTAAAATGTTAGCTTACTAGAGCAACTGTGTCAAACCCCCTCCACTCTCCCTTCAAACCCACAAGGTTCTTCTACCTCTCAAACTCCAACCTTTCCTCTCTCTCTTTCAAGGCTCTCTCTTCAAGTTTTCACTTGAAGAATGAAGACTCAATACATGCCAACGTAAAATATAATATCTTTGGAGAAAACTTAAATAGAGGGCTTTAAAAACCCTAAAATAGAACTCCATCACCAATGATCATACAGTATGATTTAATGATCATCCAGTACGATGTGGAGAATTTGACTTTATAATCATGTATAATCACCAGATAGTTAAGTACGATCAGTTCAAATTTATAATAATCCTCTAATATGATCCTATATGATTATCTCAAATGATTAGTTCAAAATAAAATGTAGTTCAAACAGGATGAATCCTGGGATGACCAAAATCATCTCTATTTATCACACAGTATAATCTAATTCATACAGTACAATCAAAATATCAAAATTAAGCATATTTGATTGACTAATCATAGGATTAAGTTAGATAATATTTTAAACATCATACTGTATGATTTGGTTCATACAATATGATTAGAATAAATTTTCAAATTCAAACTTTTGCCTAATTTGGCAGGCTTCTAATTGTAACAGATCTTCCAGTATAATGTGGTATTCATATTATATTATTAGTTATATTTAAAAATACTTTTTAGAAAAAATAAAAAAATTAATTAATTTTTGTAACACCAAATTATACAGTGTGATCCAGATTATACAGTATGATTTATAAAAAAATAAAAAAAATTAAAATCATTTTTTTCTCCCTTTGTGTGTGTGTTTGGTCACCAGGCTAACATACATCCTTATAGGACTTAACTCAAGAACAACAACAACAACAACATCAAGTCTTTATCCCACTACGTGGGGTCGACTACATTAATCCTTTTTCTCCATTTTGTCCTATTAAAGGTCAAATTCTCATTTAGATCTAATAAAGAAAGGTCATTCCAAATATTTTCTAACTAAGTCTTTTTAGGTCTGCCTCTACCTTTCTTAACATAAGTCAAATCTAATACCTCTACTCTCCTAACCAGGTCATTGCAAGGCCGTCATTTTATGTGACCAAACCATCTAAGGCGACTCTCTCTAATCTTATCTTCTACTGGAGCTACTTTAACCTTTTCACGATCACATTCTTCATTAAAAAATTTAGCAAAAATATCTCATCCACCTTTGTTGAATATCATCTTCTAAGAAAAGTATTTTTTGATCTTCATCCTTAATACACTTCACTTGAACTAAATCCTTACTACTCCTATCTCTTTTCTTGGCTAACTTATGCATATATCTTTCTCCCTCCGTTGTATCTAATCTATTATATAAATCACTAAAAGCTAAGGTCTCTGCATCACATATTACTTTTCAGAATTCCTTACAAGCCTCTTTATATCTTTCCCAATTATAAGAATTTTTAAAATTAAACCAATTTTTATAATAAATTTTCTTATTCTTGATCTTTTCTTGCACATTTGGATTCCACCATCAACTATTTTTTACTATTAAGAGCTTTTCCCTTTGATACTCCAAGCACATCTTTTGCAATATTCTTAATATCACTAGCCACCTTTTCCCACATAACATTAGCATCCTCATGCACAAATAAAATCTTAAGATCTAAAGTCTTACTCTCAAAAATATTTTTGTTAATATTCTTTAAATGCCCCCATCTTTTTCCTTCTCTTTTAATTCAATTGCTGCTGCATTTCTTCAAAAAAAAAAAATGCCCCCATCTAATCCTAGAATATCATTTTACTTTATTTTTTTATTATATGTCCCTTTATCTTAAAGTCCAAAACTAATAATCGATATTGGGTACATAAATTTTCACTTGGAATAACTTTAAAATATTTACAATATAAACGATTTAATTTTCTCATAAGAAAATAGTCAATCTTGGTTATACTATATCCATTTTTATAAGTGATGAGATGCTCATTCCTTTTCTTAAATAAGGTATTAGCAATTGAAAAATAATAAGCTAAACAAAAAACTAATATGGTTTTGCCAACTTCATTTGTTGTTCCAAAACCATAACCACCATTAATGCTTTTAAAATCATCTACCTCTCTACCAACATGTCCATTTAAATCTCCTCCAATAAAAACTCTTTCTTCTAGCTGTATCTTTTGTAATAATTCTTCTAAGTCATTCCAAAAATTTAATTTAGAACTCATATCCACACCTACTTGAGGAGAATAAGAACTTATAATATTAACAATCTTATCATCTACAACAATCTTTAAAACTATAATTCTATCTCCAATCCTATTAATTTTCATAACATCATCCTTCAAACTCTTATCTATAATAACACCTACTCAACTCAACAAATTAAAAAATAAATAAATGAAAATTATAGACTCATTTAAAATAACCTATTATAACCAATTTTGATCTTGGAATCTTCGTTGGATGGGGCATGGTGTTCCTATAAATGTAAGTACACACTCATACAAATATACATTTTAAATATAAGTAGACATTATGATGTGAACCATAATATTTGTAATCATCAAAAACATAAAGTCATGAGCTCGAGTTGTAATAAATTATAATTTTTTATGTCTTACACTAGCTAATCACCTCTAAATCTTCTATTCCAGTGGCTCCTTTCCACGTCCTTCAAAGTTCTCATCTTTGTAATGTTCCCTTTAAGGATGAAGAGCCCATCACAGAAGATGGAGGACCTATACCAGCATCTGCCCCTATCCACCTACACTCTCAACATGATCTACTTGTCCAGATGAGTGATCAGTGGGAGGCCTACTTTAACACCAATATTATAGAGGACCACTAGCAACCTGAAAGTGATTTAGCTCACTTTAATCAATACATAGCCCAAAAACATCAATAGTAGTATGAACGTGACATGGTTTGGATTAGAAATTAGTTCACCTCACTCCACTAGTACTTCCAGCCATGACCTCACCCACCTCAACTAGATCAAGATCCCTCTCTATTTTAGTTTGTTCTATTTTGTGATTATTGTTTAGTCCTGTACTTTTTTTATTTTTAGATTCATGTTTTAGTGTATGTTTTCTACTTTTTGTGATGTCGAAAGGGATAGTAGCATGTTATTTGTAGATTGTATTTTGTTTTCAAATATTTAATTCCAAGTTTATCTCTTAATATTTTATGTTATATTGCTATGTGTTTTTTTTTTTCACTTAAAAAAAAAAAAACAAACCAATACCTCCCTTATTTTTGAAAGAATTTATATAGTAAGGGGGAGCTTAGGGAATAGTAAAAAACTTTTGAAACATAAACTATATACAATTTACATCATATTGGATGATCATTTAACCCAAAAAATCATTAGTAAGGGCACTTTCGCTAATTGAGATTGATTAAGTGAATCATACTAGATGATTCCTATCATACATGCTGATTAACTATAATCATGAAAATATTCTCCAATCATAATTTAAGTAATATTTTAAAATTCAAATTTTGTTATAATCATATCATATGATACTCATCTTACTATACGATATATGACAATCATTCCTAAATTGATCATGTGATTAGGGAAATAATAATGGTTAATTTATCTGATCAAATTATACAAGATGATTAGTGACAATTATATTATATGACTCTAGTGATGCCTAGGAAGATAATTTATTGTTTCCTATCATATAAGACCAAATACCATAATTTTGTAACTAATCGTATAGGATAATCCCCATATTTTGAACTGTAGAAACCAAGTGATGTATGGGGTGATAATTGACCATGTCCTATCATACTTTATGATTAGCACAAACTCTTGAACTAATTATACAAGATAATGCAATTCATATTGACTAAAATGGCTATTTTGTACTAATTTTAAAAAAATGTATTCAACACCCCCCCCCTCCCCCTCTTTGGTTAGCCTCAGGCTAATTCTTTAAGGTTTAACAACCTTCATGAACTTTCATGTTGTGCTTCCAAATTAATATTCTTTATATTCTCAATATCATCATCATTCAAATCTTTCTTATAGAATCAATGAGATTTTCATTAAAAATGGCATGAATGGATTCTTCAACAATTATTTTTATCTTTAAAAAACTCCATAAGATTTTTCAAAAATCATATATCCTAAGAATATACCATCATTAAACTTTGAATCTAATTTATCTAAAGATTCCTTGTCATTATTTAAAATAAAATATTTACATCCAAATACATCTAAATAACTAACCTAAGGTTTCCTTTAAAAATATTTCATATGGAGTCCATTTAAAGATAGGTATTAAATAAACTTTATTTATAATATTACATGCAACATTGAGAGCTTATTCCCAAAAGCGCATAAGTAGTCTACATTTGTCTAGCATTGATCTTACTAATTCTACCTATGTATGATTCTTTCTTTCACCTGAACCATTTTATTTGGGGGGTTCCAAAGGTTGAAATATTATGCCAAATTCCATTTTTATCACAATAATTTTCAAGTTCTCCATCATGATCTAATTGGATTCTATGAATCAAATAACCTCATCCCTATTGAATGTACTTAAAAAATATCTTAAAATCATCAAATGTGTTTTTTTTATTTGATAATAATAATACACATGTGTATCTTAAATAGTCATTTACAATAACAAATCCATAATTCTTGCCACCTATACTAGTTGTGCTAATAGGTCTCAATGAGTCCAAAGTAAAAAATTATAAGGTTTCTCCTAGTCTTAACACCTTGGGCAGGATCACCAATTATTAATTCTTTTGGTTGATTTCAATTATATCTCCCCTCTTTAGGCAATGAATCAACCTCCTTTTCTTCCAAATTTATATTCTTTATATTTTCAATATCGTCATCATTCAAATAATTTCTTATTAAATCTATAGGGTTTTCATCATAAATTACATGAATGGATTCTTCAATAACTAATTTTCTCTTATTAAAAACTCTAAAAGATTTTCCAAAAATTGAATATCCTAAGAATATACCATCATCAGACTTACTATCAAATTTACTTAAAGGATCCTTATCATTATTTAAAATAAAACACTTACATCCAAAAACATGTAAATGAATAATCTTAGGTTTCTTTCAAAAAAAATATTTTATAAGGGGTCTTTTTAAGAATTGGTCTTAAGTAAACTCTATTTGTAACATAACATGCATTGTATATTGCTTATGTCCAAAAATACTTTGGAAATTTATATTCATGTAACATTGATCTTACTAATTCTACCAAAGTATGATTCTTTCTTTCAACTAAACCAATTTGTTGAGGAGTCCTAGGAGCTAAAAAATTATGTCTAATTCCATTTTATCACAATAATTTTCAAAAGATTTGTTTTCAAATTCTCAACCATGATTCATTTTAATTCTATTAATCAAATAACCTTACTCTCTTTAAATATACTTAGCAAATTTTCTAAAATCATCAAATACATTATTTTTATTAGCTAAGAATATTGCCCAAATGTATCTTGAATAATCATCTACAATAACAAATCCATAATTTTACCACCTAAACTTGTTGTGTTAATTGGCCCAAATAATTCCATGTGTAATAATTATAAAGGTCTACAAGTAGAAACTATATTTTTACTCTTGAATAAGATTATTAGCTGGTACTCACTCTAGGGAAGTGTAAGCCCAAATTATATATACCACTTAGTCTCTACACATTCTTTTCCCATTCTTCTCTTTTAAAATAAAAAATCTAAAATCTAAATCTAAATTATAAAAAGAATTATATAATTTACAATCTAAAGTATGTGCATTGAAATCTTATGAGCCTAAACATTTTTTTTAAGTCTATATTAATGTAAAAACTTTAGTCTTCACTTTAGTCGAGAGTATTTTCTTAGGAGTTGTAATTAATTATAGCGTCTTTCCCTTATAGAAAGTTTAGAACCTAGAATTAAAATAAACCCAACCTTAGTTTCTTTTCTAAGAAAGGAGAAAATTTGTTGATGTAGACCTAATCTTTAAACATTAGTTTAGTTACATAATGAAAATATAACTGAATATTCTTTTTATCTTTAGGGGTAATTTAAATATTCATTATATATTTATTAATAAAATGAATATATAAGTTTATCTTCATGATTAAATGATAAATGAATATTCCCTTTATCCTTATGGATAAATTGAATATTCATAATATATTTTGATTATGAAAATAAACTCATTAATTTATTTTCATAATTGAAATAATAAGTAAATATTGCTTTTTAACCTTAGGGATAATTAAAAATTCTTTATACAATTTTGATTATGAAAACATAATCATTAATTTAGCTTAACAATCAAAATGTTTGATGATTATTCCTTTTATACTCCATGATGAATTGAATATAACATATGTTGTTTGATCATAAAATAAATTGAAGGTGCCTCTTCTCAAATCATTCGTGAGACATTAGTCTTTCTTTTGGGGTGGTATAATATCAATCAGTGATGATTTGACTAAGGAAACCTAAAAGCAAATTTTAAAGCAAAACTTGCGTGGCAATAAGGAAATTTGTCCACAATGCAATATTTCTTGATCTAGAAAAGTTTCACCATATAACTTTTGATATGTTATAAATATCCTTATTCTAAATATATTAATATGATCATATAATGATTTTATTGGATAATTTTGCATATATGGAATTTTATCTAAAATAAGTAGAATAAAAACACACACACAAAAATTTAGGACTATTTCATCTATTTCATTAGGAATGATATAACATGCATATGATACAATACATTTTCAAATGGCATGGATTTTGATGTGAATACACTATCAAGGTATGCATGTTGAGAGGCAAACTAAATATATTTACTATAGTTTATAGTATTAAAATGATTAGAATTTGTTATAAAATGATAATTGTATGTGTATATTTGCAAGAAAGCGTGGCTAGAGATTTGATTGATTTAGATTGGTTGGAGATTGGAGATATGTTACCTTATACATGAGGATGAGATGATGGAATTTTCTTTAATTGAGGTTAGGGGTATAATCCAAAGTAATATAATGGGAGGCATAAGGAGATTGACTTATATGATATGATATGCCAATGGTAGGAGTGACAATTCTTACATTAAACTACTTCACTTGTGAGAATGGCACAAAAGATTTATGTTTATAAGACTCATAAAAGATGACTGATTCCTAATAAATTTGAACTCCTACATGACTTAATAGAGGAAAAACACCAACAGAGCTAATGTTCTTAATTTTCATTATTAATATGATATGACATGAGTACATGATATGATTAGATAAAACTTGGCATGACATCATAACCATAAAAGTTATATGATATGGCATGATACATAAACATGATATAGCATAAGACTAATATAGGTATATTATACACCATGTTAAATCATGAGTAACCTAAATTTTTATATCTTTAATCTTACTCTAAAAAATAATTTTATTAGCATTCTTTAAATGTCTTATTTATTCTTATGATGATATTTTTCTTTATTTTTATATTCTACCCTTTCATCTTAAAGGCTAAAACTAATAAGTGATTACTGGGTACATAAACTTTTACTTGTAATAAATTTATAATTTTTCTAATTTAAATGATCTACTTTTCCTATAAGAAAATAATTAATCTGAGTTTTGATGTGTCCATTCTTATAAGTGATGAGATGCCCCTCTCTTTTATTGAAAAAGGTATTAGAAATTATAAAATCTGAAGCTAAAGTAAAATCTAATATAGTCCTACAACCTTCATTAGTCGCTCCAAACCTATAAACATCAAAAAAGATTTTAAGATCTTCAACCACTCTATTAATATGCTTATTTAAATCTCCTCCATTAAAAATTCCTTCAAGGGGTTTCATTTATATTAATTATTTAAACTCCTTTCAAAACTTTAATTTTAAACCTATATCCAAGCCTTCTTGAGGACCATATCCACTTATATTATTCATAATCTTAGCATTAATAATAATCTTTAAAGTAATAATTCTATCACAAATTTTAGTAATTTTAAAAATAATATCTTCAAATGCTTATTTATAATCACACCTACATTATTTCTAGTACGACTCTTACCCGAATATAAAAGTTTAAATCCTAAACTATTAATCTCCTTAGTCTTTTCTTTAAACTTGAATACATAAATTTTATCTTCCTATGAATCATAATATATATTAATTTCTTTTATTTTTTAAGAGAACTTATATTTAAAGTTCCTATTATAATTCTAGTTTCATGGAATAGCTTCTTTTCCCACATCCTTCTGTAATGTGGGAACCCTACTTATTTTTCACTATACCATGGCATCATTGTAATGACCCTTACATATTTTTCACTATATTATAGTCATTTAGCTATTGGGGTTTTAATGTGGGAACCCTACTTAGTTTGAGGAGGTTCTATTGGCTATGATGCATTTATAATTTGAGTAGGTTTGTTATGGATAACTTTGGATCTCATTGGATCTATTCTTTTTCTTGATGTGTCTTCTTATGTGCTTTTAATTATATCCCATTTAGATATTGGGGTTTTATCTACAGAAGTATGCTCTCCTAGATTTAAATTTATATTTCTCTCTCATCTAACCTAAATTGGATTGCTCTATTTGGTGAGATATTTATTAGTTTAGAGCATCATTTGGGGTTCTTTCATGATGATTGAATGGATACTACTCCCTAAGCATTTCTGCTTATTCTCCTTTCACCTCTCAGGTCAATGTTGTTGTTTCTTCTCATAATTATGCAATGCTAGAATTTTTGAGTTATGGTTTCAAGGAGGAGTAGTGCTTGTTTTTTTTATGGTGTTCTCACCCATGTTTCTTCCTTTTGCTTGGCCTTGAGTAGTTTCTATTTTTGGACTTTGGGCAGGCTCCACTTGTAACTTGTTTATATTATCTAGGGTGCTGTCAAGTTAAACTTGTTATTGAACATCATTGGCAAGTTCACTATGGAGTTTTTGCATTTAAAGGAGAATCATTTTATGTTGGATGGTGAAAGCTTTTTTTCAAAACTCTTTCTAAACTTTTTTTTTATTACTATACTTTGCCTTGCTTGCTTTTTTTTTGTTGTCCTTAATTTTTGCAGATTTTTTTACTAAGGATTTGGAGCTGGTGTTGAATTTTTTTGTTAGGAAGTTGAAGCTAATTGGGTTTTATATTTTCTTCCTTTTTTGGGTGCTCACTACTTGCAGCCCTTGAATGTTATTAGGCTATTTTATTAATCGTAGTATAGGGAACCATCGACTCTTAGGTTTTATTTTATCTTTTTTTTGTAGCTCTGAGAAGAATTAGTGAGCTAAAGGTTCCCTTTAAGGACCTTATAACCTTTATTTTTATTTAATGCAAAGTCCACACCGTGGGTTTCCCCTTTAAAAAAATTCTTAATTATACAACATGGAATAAAGATAATACAACACTATTAGTTTAATTAGCTTAAAATTCTAAAAACTATTCTCTGTTTAATCAAACTATATAATCTAAATTATCATAGCATCTAACACATTTTAGATCTAGTTATTGAAATCAATATATCCATACCACACTATATCCTCTTTGCTCTGGCAATTTTTGGGAAATTTAGGGCTTCATCTGTTGCCTCCTTACTCTGCATTATGGGGATTATTTTTGAGCTCACTCTTTAAATTTTATTAATTGTGCTTACTCCATTTTGCTATTTTGTCATTTTAACCATCTTATTCTCTTTCACTTTTTAGTTTGTGTTATATGGCGACTCTATCACCATCGAACCCGTGGAATTCTTGTATGCCAGTCAATCCTTCCAAAGATGCGATTGGTATTAGTACTTTGGGTATTGCTTCTTCTCACTCTTTTGAAGAAGTGATTACGTGTAACTCATCTATTTCATTGTCTAAGTTTGATTTTATTAATACAACCTTTAAAGGTCTCTCAACTTCTTTTTTTTAAATGAATTTATGATTTTTAAACTTGCTTGGCCTTTAGAGTTTGCACTGGTTGGAAAGTTTATGCTTTGTCGGCCTAATCTTGATGTTTTTTACAAATTTTTGTTAACCTAAAACTATCTGGTAGCTTTTCAATTGGCCTTTTGGATCCAAGGGATACATTCATTCAACTTATAATGATTTAGATTATAGTCTTCTATTTTCCCACATATCTTATTACATTTAAGGGTGCCAAATGCATTTACTAAAGTGGACTCCTTCATTTTAGGAATTATTTTTGGTAGACCTCTTCAAACTTTTTAGGCTATAACTTCTATTTCAAGGCCATCCATTGAACGTATTCTAGTTGAAAAGGATGTCTCCAAGAATCATCTCAATGATGTTTGGCTTGGGCCTGAGTATTATGGTTATCTTCAAAATATTGAATTTAAAAACTTTCCATTTTTTTTGTAATCATTATAGAATGCATGGCCATAATAATATGGAATGTTTTCATTTGCATCCTAACCTTCATATGTGAAAAGTGTCTACTAAAGAGGCTAATGGAAAAGGGAAAGTTGATTCTCATATTCCTTTTTTAGAGGATAAAGTGCAGCAAGTTCATTGTTCTCCATTGGAAAGCAATCCTGGGAATGAGAATACTGATATGGGTGGAATGGAACTTGATCTACATGTATTTGTGTTAATTAATTCAACCTTATAGAGGTATGTAGAATCAAATACCCCAATTCTTCAGAGAAGTATGTGTTCAATTTCTCCTTGTTCCACATTCCATCTTCATTAATTTTGAAAGAAACTTTCTTGTCATGAAGCTCATTTGCATTACATGTCTTTGGCCATATATTCAGTCTTCTATCATGTATCCATATATCTCTTATGATGTCAATTTTATCTCCAGTCTGCACTTTCCATCTTACTATTGGTTTTAGATAATTTTCTCCTTCCTTAATTATTCGCCAAGATGGAGAAGAGTTTCTTTTAATCCCTTCTTCCCAAATGCCATCGCCATATTTCATTTTCAACACTCTATTGAAGAGTGAGTTTTGATTTTGTAGCAAATTCTATGCTAGTCTAGCTCTCAACGGACCTTGCCTATCTACTTCTCCTAGGATGCCAAATCCTCCTAAATTGGTATATATGAACAATGTAGACCATACTATATAATGCAGTCCCTATTTCCCATTCTCCTTATGCCAAAAAAAAACTTATGTATATTTTGTCAATTGTTATCAAAATTCTTTTTGGTATTAAAGAGTGTACCATTAGGTATGAGAGGTTGGAAGAAAATGTTGTCTTTATTAGCAACATTCTTCCTGCTATAGAAATCCAACGAGCTCCCCACGAATTCAATATTTCCATTGCTTTTTCTATAGTAGAATTGAAATCATTCGCTTTCAATCTGCTTAATGTGAACTATTCCTAGATAATTGAACTTCTTGACTTCATTAATTTTCATGATATTGTTTAATTTTCTTCTCCTCTTCTTTAAAACATTTTTTCCATAGAGCACCATTGACTTCTGTGAGTTTAATTTTTGTCCTATCCATCCACAATAATCTTTGAAGACTTGCTTCAAAATAATAACATTTCTTTTGTAGGTCTTAGCTACCAATAACACATCATCAGCGAATAGTAAATGGGTTACGTTTTCAACATTAGTAGCTAATTTAATGCCCAATTGATTAGACTTTGCCTTTAGAGCCTTGGATAGTAATTCAAAGCATAAAATAAATAAACTTGGCAATAGCGGACAACCCTGTCTAAATCCACATTATGTCGTTATCCATTTGGTTCTCCTCCCATTTATTTTAATAAAAAATTTTGGATAACAAACACATTGCATTATCAGATGTATTATCCTCTCTATAAAACACAACATCCTCATAACTTGATTTAATGTTTCCCAACACATGCTATCATAAGCTTGTTCCAAGTCAAGCTTTAAGAGCATGCATCCCGGTTTGGCTACCAGAAATCTCATCTTGTTCACAATCTCTTGGGCAAGTAGACAGTTATCTTATATACTTCTTCTCGGTACAAATGCACCTTCATACTCAGAAATAGCATTAGGGATACATATATTTAATTTGCTAATAATCATACCTACTACCATTTTATAAATGGTTTGTCGTAGGCAAATTAGTCTGAATTTAGAGCATTCATAAGCATTTGGGACTTTAGGAATGAGTACCATTAGTGTCTCTTTCATGTAATCTAGCATATCACCTGAAATGAAGAATTCTTTTATGGCATTCCAAGTATCTTCATTCAAAATGCTCCAGTATGATTTTAAAAAATAAGCATTTGCCCCGTCTATGCCAGGTGATTTATTATTACTCATATTCATAATAGTAGTAAACATAAATTCTTTCGTAAATTATGAACTCACCTTTTCTTTCATCTCCTCATTTAGACATCTTCACTTCTAAACAACAACCAATCAGCCATAACACAGTTTCGTTTACTCCATTTTCTTAGAAGAAGTTCTTGTTGCGAATCTTATTTCAAGGAATAGAATTTTGATGATAATAAATACTTCTATTTCTCTACAACTATCTTTCCTACTAACTTTTCAGGTCCATAAGATCAAAACTGCATTTGAACCAACTCAAGATTGGGTAGACTAGGTTTGAGTCAGTTTGTAATCTTTTCCTTTTCTTGAGTCAATTGTAAAAGATGTGGTTCCTGATGCTAAGTAACCTTCCACACACACACTTGAGAGAAAATTTTAGACCATTTTTAGAGTTTACTATTTTTGGTCACATCGTCCGAGACGATCCATAAATTGACCTAGATGATTAGTTAAAAATAGAAACCCTAATTAGGGCATCTTGGTTAAGGCAGCCGTCATTAAGCGCATTATCCTGGATGATATTCATATCGGTCAAGATGATAGGCTCAAAATAGTAAGAATCAGCCACTAGATCTATTTAGGTAGCTTTTATTTTTGGACATCATCCAGGACATCTTCTTGGACGATGCTGTATAATAATGCCTAAAATAATCTGGTAAGAAAAGCAATTAAGGTTTGATTTCTCAATCATATCATCCTGGATGATCTCATAATTGTTCAGGAAAATTCAAAAAACATTAGTTATTCCTGGACAATCAAATATCAGCCAGCTTCTATTCAGAGCGGTGCTCTGGACAATATGCACTGAAATAAACTAATCATCCAAGATGATCGCAAGATCGACCTTGACGATTAGATTATTTTTCCATCATCCAAACATCTATTCAGGGCAATATTCTAGATGATATTCAATGACTTGTATTAATCATATAGGATGATATCCTATCATCCTGGATGATATGAACAAAATCTTCTGATCTTCCCAAATTATCTTGGCTGATTAAGCTTAATTTAAACTAATCGTACAGGATGATATTTATATCGTCTAAGATGATAATGTCAGTTTATTATAATTATAAGTTATTATGAAGCTCTTATAATTAAGACCTCATGTTATACCCAAGTGATCATCTTTTGTTGCTTTCTTGACAAGGAGAGCCTAGAGGAGAGGGAGAGAAAGGGAGAGAGAGAGGATCTTATGAGGGGTTTCACAAAGGTTGCTCCAAGTAAGGATCCAATTCATCTTCTCGGATCATCATCCCTTATTCTTGGAGGTTCGAGAGAGGTCCACTTCAGCAATTGATCAAGATTCTCTGCCTGCTTCAGGAGGAAGCAAAAGGAGTTGGGTTCTCTGCCTTACCGATGTTGGTGGAAAGAAGGTTTTGTAAAAGCTTCTCCAGCTTACTGTTGGAGCAAAAGGAGAGTCACTGAGTTTAGTGCAATACTTGGAGGGCGCCTCCAGGGAGTGGATGTAGGTCGAGTTGACCGAACCACTATAAATTTTTGCAATCTTTATTACTATTTTTTCTGCATTTAATTTTTGCACTTTAAATTTCTTTGTGGTGAATTTTGATTTGGTTTGAGTATGTGTTTTTTATTCAAAGATTTTTTTAAAATGCCAATTCCCCCCCCCCCCCCTCTTGGTTAGCTTTGGGCTAGTTCATAAGGGCTTAACATCCCTAACGAAATTTTAGTTCTCAATTATAACATGGATAGGTTCCAGATCAGTTTCCATAGAGTCAGCTGCTCCAACAATTTTATTGTTTGAACTTCTCATCTTTCTAGCCATTATGTATGTGTGAAAAAATCGAGTGTTATTTTCTCCTTCTTTTATCCATTGTATTTTTGACATTTTTCTCCATTGTGTTGCCATTCTAGCCAAAGTAATGCTAAGTTCATGCACTTTAATTCTGAGTTTCAGTGGATTTTTTGGATTTAAACCATCCTCCATCACCTCATCTTCTTGCAAATGCAAAATATCATTTTGTAGCACTTGTTTCTTTATGGTGAGTTCTCTCAATTTGTTTTTGCTCCAATAGTACAAATTATTTATAAAACTTTTAATCTTTCTTTTGGGGTCCTCTGCTACATCTCAATGTTCCTTCTTCCTCTAAGCATTAGTAATGATCTCCCTTACGGCCTCATATGAACACCACACATTCTCAAATCTAATTTATCTAGGCCTAAGCAGATTCAAACTAGAAAACTAAAGAATTATAGGGTAATGATCTGATGCCACTCTAGGTAGATGTTTAATGACTACAGAAGAAAATCTTACAAAGGATTTTAAGTTTAGCCAAACTCTATCAAGTCTCGCCCACATACGAGCAAGTCCAACTTTATTGTTGCATCATGTGAATTTAGGTCCAATAAAACCTATGTCATGAAGGTCCTTATTGGTCATGAACTCCTCCATCTCTTGAGGGCCATGGGAGAATACAAATATTTTTCCTCCCTTCTTCTCATGCTTTTCCAGTAAGCAATTCAAGTCACCCCCTATGATATAAAGCTCCTCACTAGTAATATTGTCCTCAATCAATCTCTATAATTTCATTCTTTCATACAACTCTTTCTTGAAATAAACAATGGATATCTTCACTAAAAAAACCCCTTGGTGTTATCAAGTTACCAATGATAC